>NW_007247801.1:0-12136 GCF_000164805.1 Carlito syrichta | reverse complement strand
ATGCCATTTTCTTCTTCCACAACTGCACAGAATTCTTCGGCGGTACCAAACAGCAAAGGTAGAAGACAGAAGGGCCTCAGCTTCCCGGGCTCACCCTGCGGCCCAGGGTCTTCGGTCCACCAGGACCCTGTCAATCAGGTGGGCCTCCAAGGCTGGCTCCCAACACCTGCCCTCCTCTCCTCACCTCAATCTGGCAAAGCAGGTGAACGCAGAGGAGTCCAGACAGGTAATGGGAGGGGTGGTGTGCTACTTTTTGATTTAGGGAGCACAGGAAGAGGAACAAGAAGGTGGAAAACAAAAATGAATTGTTTTGCATATCAGCTGCCACCAGTGGCGATGCCCAGTGTTTAGATATATGCTTCTAAAACTGAAGAAAGTCTGAGCTTTAAATGAGAATTAGTAGGCACCAACTCACAAGTAGGTGATGCTGAAATTGTGGAGCTGCAGGTTCATCTCTCTGAGGATAGTGAGACTTTTCAGAATATCCATGTTGCTTCCTGTACCACATGAGATCTGACTGACAGGTGCAGTCAGAAAAAGAACAGGTGGGACCAGACCCAGTGAAGGCTCAGATTTTGATGACACAAAAGCACAAGAAGCTCTGAGTTTTGGTTTGGAATGGAGATGTCATAGCCTATGACCCTGACAGTTAGTGGAGTGGAGGTAATCTCAGATGTGAGCAGTGCTAGTTTTAAAAATATTCCTGAGAAATAGGCAAAGCCACTGGTCATTCTCTATAGTCTTTGTCCCCAAAGATGTGTTCTCAAGTCATTCTCTAAACTGTAAGTTTATTCTCATAAGGGAAAGGGCACCAAGGATTGGACGGTCCTGTGCAATCAGTTTACGGGTGGGGAGCAAATTCCCCTGTCCATTGTAAAGGTTGACCTCTTAGGACAGTCTCCCCTCATGTCCCCCATGTGCAGATGTGACTGTTTTCATCCTGTCCTCCATGTGCAGTTTTCATCCTGTCCCAGCAGCAGCGCAGAGCTGACCCTCCCTCTGAGGGTGAGGTGTGGATCTCACTCTCTCTAGCTCCTGCTGGTCAGTGCAGACAGGACAGCGGATGCCCTGGATAGCCTGAGTCAGCAAACCCCAAGGAGTGCTGTGGGGGACCATCTGCAGGTAGAATTCCACCAACTGGTCCTGCAGGAGGTAGGGCAGTCACCCACCCCAAGCCAGGTCCCGGCCTCGCCTCTCTCCCCTAGGTCAACAAAGATACACAGGCTCTCACTGACGAATAGGAGGGAACTCCTGAAGGACCTGGAGACAGACATGGACTTGTGACTTGTGACTTGTGAGGGCCCAAAAGGGCCTCAGAGTCCACTCAGCACAAAATGAAACTGAAGTTCAGATCACAGAGGAAGATCGGGGCCTGATTAGGATCCCGGCTCTGGCCAGGCACGGTGGCTTATGCCTGTAATCCTAACACTTTGGGAGGCTGAGGTAGGAGAATTCCTTGAGCCCAGGAGTTTGAGAACAGCCCAGGCAACATAGTGAGACATTTCTGTTATAAAAAAAAAAAATTTTTTTTTAAATTAGCTGGATGTGGCGGCTCACACCTGTAGTCCCAACTACTTGGGAGGCTGAGGCAAAAGGAATGCCTGAGCCCAGGGGGTCAATGTTGCAGTGAGCCATGATCATGCCACTGCACTCCAGCTTGGGTAAGAGTGATACACCAACTCAAAAAATAAATAAAAGAATTCCATCTCTGTCCTAATCAGCTGTGTGACATTGAGAAAGAACAGAACCCCTCTGGGCTTTGATTTCTCCATCTGTAAAATGGGAATATAATTAGACCTGCCTGAGAGGATTGTTATGAGGATTAAATGAGATAATAAAAATTAGCTGGGCGTGGTAAGGTGCACCTCTAGTTCCAGACAACTGGAAGGCTGAGGCGAAAGAATCGGGGGAGCCCAGCAGGTCGACGCTGGGGTGGCCATGAGCGTGCCACTGCACTCCAGCCTGGGCAACGGAGTGAGACTCCAACTCAAAAAAATAAATAAAAATAAAAAATAAACTGCATGTCTTTTGCAAATGGGAGCAGTTATCCTGTGCAAGTGGCTGTTCCTGGACTTTCTGTATGTAAGTCCCCCCAATAAAACCCATGTCTTACTCCCCACACCACCCCTACTCAATTCAGTGGCGGTACAGCCCAACAGCATCATGTCTTCAAGATACAACCATGTTATAGCATGCGGCAGGATCTTAAGATTGAATATTTCATCATATGCATATACGATGTTTTCTTTACCCAATCATCTGCTGACATTTACTTGCTTACACTCCTGTCTCTTATGAGTAATCCTATAGTGAACATGGGTATGCAGTTATCTACTGAGACAGTGTCTTAAATTCCTTTGGATATATAACTAGAAGTGGATTGCTATTGACCAAGTAACTTTTAAACCTGGTTTTTTTTACTTTATATGCTGAGCTAAAAACAAGAACTGTGAATAAAAAATAAATTCTGGTTAATAGTGACTTTTTAGTAGCATGTGTTGTCAACTCTGAGACATTGTATTTTAATCTAGGATCAAGCAAGTGCTACTTTTTGTACATGATGAAAGAGAGCTACAGATTCAAAAAGTTGTAAGGTTAGAAATAACCTAGTGCTGCAGTAGAATTAAAAGTACTGGCATGAAGTCAGGGTTTTAATACAAGAACATATGTATCAGTGTGTGTGTACATAGGTGTATACATACATACACATACACACACACACACACACACACACACACACACACACACACAAATTTCCTATTTCTTTCACTGAGACAACCTAGGGGCCTGGATACTCTGATACCAAGAAACATCCCCCGGTATACAGAATGCAGCTTCTAAATAGTATTCTCCATGAAAAGGAACCAAGGCTCCTTAGGTATTCTCATTCTAGGGCTAGAGTACAAAAAAAATACAAGATATACTGGAAACAAATTGTTGGGCCAGAAACAATTACATGCTCATGAACTAAGAATACATTTCTTGGTTTGTTTTTTTTTTTGAGATGGAGTCTCACTCTGTCACCCAGACTGGAGTGCAGTGGCCACTCCGAGCCACTGCAACCTCGACCTGCTGGGCTCCACCGATCCCTCCGCCTCAGCCTTCCAAGTAGCCAAAACTACAGGCGCATGCTACCACACCCAGCTAATTTTTGATTTATTGTAGAGATGAGGTCTCGCCAAGTTGCCCAGGTGGGTCTCAAACCTGCAGGCTCAGGCAATCCACTCACCTCAGCCTCCCAAAGCGCAGGGATTACAGGCTGAGCCACCGAAAATACATTTTTTAAAGAATCATGGCTGGCCAAAGTGGCTCACACATGTAATCCCAGCCCTTTGGGAGGCTGAGATGGGAGAACTGCTTGAGCCCGTTTGAGACCAGCCTGGGAAATATAGTAAGACCTCATCTCTACAAAAAGTTAAAAAATTAGCTGGACACGGTGGCACATACCTATAGTCCCAGCTACTTGGGAGTCTGAGGTGCAAGGATCACCTGAACCCAGGAGGTTAAGGCTACAGTAACCCACGATCGTGCCACTGCAACCTGGACAGAGTGAGACCCTGACTCAAAAAAAAAAAAAAAAATCAGAAGCTAACTTCAGGGGGATCCTATTCACCAAATCCAGAAAAATCTATGCATCAAATTAGCAGTAGCTAACTGTAACCCATAGAATAAGAATTTAAGAATACATACTCCTATAAATAAATAAGGGAAGCTCTTCCTTGTCAAAGCCCAGTTAATAAATGCAGAAGGAATTATGGAATTAAAAAATATTTGGCAGTTCCCCCAACAATAGCTACAAACCTCATGTTACTACACTTTGCTTTTATCGCACTTTACAGATATTACATTTTTGACAAATAGAAGGTCTGTAGCAACCCTGTGTCCAGTAAGTCTATCGTACCATTTTTCCAACAGCATGTGCTTACTTCGTATGTTACATTTTGGGAATTCCTGGAATATTTCAACAATTCCTATCATAACTGCTTTGGGATAACACAAACCACACCTGCATAAGACAAGCATAAATGCTGTGCTCTCACCACTCTACTGACTGGTTGTTTCCCCATCTTTTCCTGTCTTCCTGGACCTTCCTATCCCCTGAAATACAACAATAGTGAAGTCAGGCCAATGAATAACTCCACAACTAAGTATTTACAAGTGAAAGGAAGACTTGTACATTTCTCACATTAATTCAAAAGCTAAAAATGACTAAGCTTAGTAAGAAAGGCATGAAAAAAGCCAAGGTGTAGTGGCTCACACTGATAATCTCAACACTTTGGGAGGCTGAGGCAAAAGCATCACATGAGCCCAGTAGTTCAAGGCAGCAGTGAGCTATGATCATGCCATTGCACTCCAGTCGGGGAAACAGAATAAGATCAAGACCCCATCTCAAAAAAAAATAAAAAATCCAACACAGGCCCAAATCTAGGCCTCTCACACCAGTTAGATAGGTTGTGAATACAAAGAAAAATTTCTTCAAGGAAATTTAAAGTGCTACTACAGTAACACACAAATGAAAAGAAAGGAAAACTGCCTTACTGCTGATATGAAGAAAGGTTTATTTGTCTGGAGAGAAGATCAAACCAGCCAAAACATAATCCAGAGCAAGTACCTAACTTTTTTACTCTATGAAGGCTAAGAAAGATGAGGAAGCTGCAGAAGCCTGAAGCTTGAAGCTAGCACAGGTCAGTTTATAAGGTTTAAGGTAACAAGTCATCTCCATAAGCACAAAGTAAAAGCACCAAGTGCTGATGGAGAAGCCACAAGTTATCCAGATCTAGATAATTGATGGAAGTAGCCACACTAAACAATAGAGATTTAATGGAGATGAGACAAGCTTATACTGGAAGGTATCATCTAGGACTTTCATAGCTAGATAAATCAATTGACTTCAAAGCTTCAAAGGACAGGTTGACTCTCTTGTTAGGGGCTGATGCAGCCGGTGACTTTAAGTGGAAGCCAGTGCTCAATCACCACTACAAAAATTCTAAGGCCCATAAGAATTATGCTAAATCTACTCTGCCTGTGCTTTATAAATGGAACAACAAAGCCTGCATGACAACACATCAATTTACAGCATGATTCACTAAATATTTTAAGCCTACTGTTGAGACTTACAGCTCAGATTGCTTTCTAAAATATTATTATTAATAACGTACCTTAGTCAACCAATACGTCTGATGAAAATGTGCAAGGAGATTAATGTTATTTTCACACCTGATAACACAACATCCATTGTGCAGCCCATGGATTGACTTTGGCTTTCAAATTTTATCATTTAAGAAATACCTTTCACAAGGCTATAGCTGCCACTGACAGTGCTTCCTTTGCATGGATCTGGACAAAGTAAACTGCAGACCTTCTAAAAAGAATTCATCATTCTAGATGCCATTAAAAACATTCATAATTCATAGAAGGAGGTCAAGACATCAACATTAAGCCAGGTGCAGCACCGTGTGCCTATGGTCCCAGCTACCTGGGAGGCAGAGGTAGGAAGAGGTAGGAGGATCACTTGAGGCCATGAGTTCAAGGCCAAAATCCACTATGATTGTGCTAATAATCTCCACTGTACTCCAGCCTAAGCTACACAGCAAGACTCTGTCTCTAAAAACTGTGTTTTAATTTGTGGAAAAAAAAAAAGAACGAAAGAAAAACTGAAAAACCAACATTAACTGAAGTTTGGAAGAAGTTGACTCCAACCCTCATGGATGACTTGAGGAAAAAGTAGAGAAAGGAACTACAGATGTGGTGGAAATAGCAAGAGAGCTAAAACTAGAAACGGATCCTCAAGACAGATGTGAGTAAACTGTAACAATCTCATGGAAAAGCTTTAACAGGTGAAGAGCTCTTATGGATGAGCGAAGAGTGGTTTCTGGAGATGAAATCTACTTCTAGTGAAGATGCTGTGAACACTGTTGAAATGACTACCAAGTATTTAGAATATCACAAAAACTTAGCTGATAAAGCAATGACAAGGTTTGAGGGGATTAACCCTAATTCTGAAAGAAGTTTCACTGCAGGTAAAATGCTATCAGAAAGCATCACCTGCCACAGAAAAACCTTTTGTGAAAGGAAGCGTCAATCAATCTGGCAAACTTCACTGCTGATTTTAAGAAACTGTCACAGCCACCACAACCTTCTGCAATCACCGCCCTGATCAGCAGCCATCAACACTGAAGCAAGACCCTCCACCAACAAAAAAGATGACTCACTAAAGGCTCAGTGACCATTTTGCAGCAATAAAGTATTTTTAAGCAAAGGCACATACTTTGTCTTTCTAGATATTATGTTATTGTGTACTTAGAATACAGTATAGTGTAAATATAACTTGTATGTACTGAGAAAACAAAGCATTTGTATGACTCACTTTATTGCAATATTCACTTTATTGTGGTGGTCTGGAACCAAACCTGCAACATGTCTAAGGCATGCCTGGATGTACATCAATAGGGTTTATCTCCATTGCAAGATCTTACATATTTAGTAAGACCCAAGGAAATAATGAAGGCTTTCCATGTTCCCTACATTGCATGGATCCAGGGTGAGTTCTTAAATGCTGGATTCTGATTAGATTCCAATGGCTTGAGAAGAATGTCTATTCTTTAAACAACCAACGAAACAAAACAGATTCCAATTGTTCTACAACATTCCCATAATCACAGGGCATACTGAGAATAAAAGTTCTTATCTACTATTCTAAGTGAATGAGGATACTTGAAGGCTTTCCCAAATTCTTTATACCAATAAGGTTTCCCATAGCATGAATTCAAATATGATTATAGTATGAGAAAATTCTAAATGACTTCCCATATTCCTTATATTAAAAGTGTTTCCTTAGTGTGTTTTTAAATGTTTAGTTAGTAAATAAAACCTATTATAGGCTTTCCCACATTCATTACATATGTAGGGTTTTTCTCCAGTATGAGTTCTAACATGTTTCTGCAGGTGTGAAGAGGCACGGAAGGTTTTTCCACATTCCTTACATATATACGGTTTCTCTCCAGTGTGAGTTCTTATATGTTCAATAAGCTGGGAAGACGTAGCAAAGGCTTTCCCACATTCCTTACATTCATAGGGCTTCTCTCCAGTGTGAATTTTTATATGATTATGTAGGCTTGAGGAAACAGTGAAGGCTTTCCCACAGTCCTTACATTTATAGGGTTTTATTCCAGTGTGAATTCGAATGTGATTCTTAAGGCATGAAGAACTTCTAAAGGATTTTCCACATACCTTACATTCAAAGGGTTTCTCCTCCGTGTGAGTTTTAAAATGTTCAGTTAATAGATAAAACCTATTGTAGGCTTTCCCACATTCGTTACATTCATAGGGCTTCTCTCCAGTGTGTATTCGTACATGTTTAGTAAGGCCTGAGCGCCCAGCAAAGGCTCTTCCACAATCCTTACATTGATACGGTTTCTCGCCAGTATGAATTCTTACATGTTCGGCTAGGTGTGAAGAAACAGTGAAGCATTTCCCACATTCTTTACATTGATAGGGTTTCTCCCCAGTATGTATTCGCATGTGACTATTAAGATATGAAGAATATCTAAAGAATTTTCCACATTCTTTACATTCGTAAGGTTTTTCTACAGTACGCATTTGAACAGAGACAGCATGACTTGCTGTGTAAGTAAAAGCTCTCCCACATGGCTGTTCCTCATAAAGTATTTCTCCACTGTGAGTTATCCTGTTTTCCTGAAAGTATGACTGACTAACAAAGACCTTCTCACAGTCACTGCAATCACAGGAATTGTCTCCCATGCACATCCTCTGATGAACAACATTGTGTGGCAGACTACACTGATTAAACACAGAAAATGTCTCTCCAGTAGGGGTTTCCTGGTGCAGACTAAGAAAGCTTTCTCCATACTGATTACAGTCATAAGTGTTCATTGTATCTTGAGTTCTCATGTGTGCCTGAAGGCATGAGTGTTCAGTGAAGAGGTCTCCATTTTCCTTGCAGTCACAGAGTTCCCCTCCATTGTCACTTTCTGCCTGTTAATGAAGGAATGAATAATGATTAAAGGACTGCTCAGACCTTAGCAGAGTCTACCCACCTGAAATCAAACATATTGCTGACGATTATAATTCTTGCCACCTTTATTACAGGGATACAGTTCCTGTCTTGTGGATTTTTCTCAAGCTAAATGAAAAAATCCTACTGCAAGAATCCTGGCCGGGCTCGGTGGCTCAGCCTGTAATCCCATGCTTTGGGAAGCTGAGGTGAGTGGATTGCCTGAGCCCACAGGTTCGAGACCCGCCTGGGCAACTTGGCAAGACCTCATCTCTACAATAAATAAAAAATTAGTCGGGCGTGGTAGCACACACCTGTGGTTCCGGCTACTTGGAAGGCTGAGGCGGAAGGATCGCTGGAGCCCAGCAGGTCGAGGTTGCGGTGGCCAGGAGTGGCCACTGCACTCCAGTCTGGGCGACAGAGTGAGACTCCAACTCAAAAAAAAAAAAAAGAATCTTGTGCCATCTTTTCTAACCTATAAACTTTCATAAAATTATTTTTAAAATCTCAATACCTAGTTACATATGTGGTAATATGTACTCATGAAAAGGCTGAAGCACCAAGTTTCAAGATAGAATTAGGGTACCCCAAATTCATTAAAGTATCCCTCTAGAGACATTCCTCCTGCTTGGGTGAATGTCACTTCTCTCAAAAAGCTCTCATTTTTACTAATTTTCTAAAATGGACTCCCCATCTTTTTTGAGTGTGGTAAATAAGAAGTTTTCTTTCTTAGTCTTACCATTTGTATGATGTCTGATGCTTATTTTAGTCAAAAAAAATGCTGCTGAAGTGCTGACACTTTGGTTTTAAGTTGCCATTCTGAAATAAAACAAAAAAATAAGGGTTTGCAGGGAAAAAAAGGTAGGTTAAGTAAGTTCCAAATGATAACGCTCATTTGTATTTTTCATATTAAATACACTAAAACATTAAGCAAATAAACATTTGACTAGTCTGGCTATGTTTAATATTTTTCCTACATAAGAACTTAGGGTCAAAACTTGGTAATTTTTTTCAACAGTTTCTATGGCAATTAAACATAATGGGAAAAACAAACAGGAAAGGATAGTAGGGAAGTAGAAATGACAAGGACAAAGCACATAGAAGAGGGGGGACCCAAAAAAAAACAACAAACCTCAGAAATATCTTTTGGAGGTTGAGCCTCCTGTAGTACAGGCCTCCCCCACTAGGTAAGTGTCCTAGGCATCTGCATTAGTGGTCCTGCTGGTGTTGTTATGAGAGGCTGCATCTGGCTTCAATGAATTTTTTTCTGGAGATTCTTTCAAAGCACTTGCCTATTTCATGGTAGGTGGTTACAAACACACCTGCCCACACCACACTGAGTGTTCAGCAGTTTTGGACCAAAAACAGCTTGTCCCCCATGCCCCACCCTCCCTGTTCACCTGATCCCACCCCAAGCAACTTATTCTTGTTTCCCCAGATGAAAAAAATACTCAAAGGGAAACATTTTGCTGACCTGGAACAGGTAAAGCAAAAGCCACAGAAGCTCTAAACGGCTTCAAAAATGACAAGTTCAAAAACTGTCTTGAGCAGTAGAAAAAGCATCTCAACAGGTGTATTTCATCAAATGGAGAGTTCTTTAAGGATGGCTGAAGTTTAAACATGTAAGAATAAATATACAATTTTTTATAAATAAATTCTGGGTTTATTGGGGTCCCCCCTCACGTATCAAATCATAAACTAAAAGAAAAAAAAGCGAGTTGGTTGTGAAATCTTAAGAAAGTTTGAACTAGATGAAAAATAAAATACGGGAAAATGTTGACATCTGAAAACTTATGAGTCCAATGGCCTCATGTTCTGTGATAAATTACATCTGTAAAAGAATGTCCTCATTATACTTCCAAGCACACTGAACTTCTCATTGACCAGGGATGTTTTCAAAGCACTCACCTTGGAGAACTCCTGTTGGCAATGTGCTCAAGTCTTCCTCCTCAGCTGAGTGCAGACTGGGTTTGAACAGCTGATATCCCTCTGTTCCTGTACAGAGGGAAAGAAACACCAGTGGAAGAGACTTACACAAGAGGTGAAAAACTTATCTATGAAACAGGAACTACATCCCTAAAGAAAGCAATGAAATTACTTCAAACATGCTCAAGTTGCATATATTCCCTCTTTCTGTGCCCTGAAAACTTCGGTTATCTCTGACCCCTAACATTCACCATTCATGCTTAAATATATTTGAAAACCATTAAAATTTTAATTCAAATAGGAAATAACCTAAGCACAAAAAGAGATCTTCATTATTTTTTTCTTACAAGGTTGCCTAAAGCTTGAATATCCTGTCTTTTAAAGAGTTTTTTGTTAAAGAGTTTTTTGTTTTATTTCTCACATCTTGGGTAGCATTATGTCTCTTTCAGAAAACAGTGCTTGTTTCTCACATCTTGGGTAGCATTATGTCTCTTTCAGAAACCAGTGCTGACAGAGCTTGGCTCACTGAAGGCATGCTGAGACTGTTCTCTTATAGACAACTAGGATTCTTCTCAGCATTGTGAAAGTAGTCCTAGATTACAACTAAATAACTTCATTACAAGCTGGAAACCTCAGTTTGCAGGAAACATATCAAATTACTCTTAAGACTCCAATGGTGGGAGGAACACTCTCCTCTCTGCACTCACACACCACCCATGACTAGCCTGCATATCTAAGACCTGTTTTCCAAGGCCTCCTAATATGGATGTTTAATGTTCCAGGTTGCAACCATGGTGGCACTCTGATTTCTTCTGTACATCTGCCCCACCGGTTATGGCTGGTTTATATTCCGGAGGGTTGTACTATGCTTGCCAAATGACTGCCGACCATCTCTTGGTCCAGACAATATAGCAAATTTCTTCACCAACAGGGTGCAAGAGCATCTTCTCCAACAAGATCTGAAGCTAAGAGATTTGGGGAGAGGCCTCTATACCCCCAGCAAGTTTGGACTTCTTTAGGTATTCTCTGTTCGACTCTATGGTATCTATTAGTTTTCTTTATACTTTTTCTTTATAAAATAATCAGGGAGGAGAGGCGGCAAGATGGCGACCTGGCAACCCGGTGTCTGAAGCCCTCTGCAAGGGAGATCTGCAGTGGGTCTCTGACTCTCGCCCCCGGGTAGGCTGGGGACCCCAGCATTGCAGCCTGCTCCTCAGACAGAGCTCGGCCATCGCTATCACTGGAACATCGCAAGGACTGGACAGTTTTACTGCATTGCAGTCTCCCGCCGCTGCCGCAGCCCCTCCCCCCACCAGCGCTCCCGCCGCCGCCGCCGCCGCCGCCGCCGCCGCGGCCTCTGGCACGGGTAGCTCATCACAACCCGGCCGGAGGAGATCCACATCACACCGCTTCAGGGAAGATCTGCTGGGATCACTGCCACCGCTCCTGCGACGGAGACTGTCCTGCCCACCCGGCGTGGGGCTCCTGTTGCCTGCTCGGAGGCAGGCAGCCATCTTGTTCCTGTCCGGCCCCACCCCCTCTGGGGTGAGTAGATGAGATAGCACCACCTGCTGGCGATTCAAGGTAACAACACCGAAACGGGAGAAACAACCTTGATAAAGACATAGACCAAACTTCTGAACCGAGGTTAATCTGAACTGTCCTTCACAGCAGATCAGGGGAACTGACCCTAACTGCAAACTAATTTACCAGCTTGAAAAAAAAACGAGAAATCAGACCTGAAAGGACATTGGACTTAAACGAAATGTCTCAGAGTGTGCTTCATTGATTCTATTAGTTTAATGACTTAATTCTATTCCTACTGTATTGTTCCCTTTTTTCTCTTTTCCTTTTCTTCTCTTTTATTCTGTCTGTGAACCATGTCTTTGTATAGAGGAACAGCACACTAATAAGGTGGTTGGATAGCTGGTATGTTAGCATCACTATATGTTTTATTTTTGTTTGTATGAGAGTTGGTTCGACTGTAGCGGTGGTCTATTGTTTTTATCTGTTTCAGTATAGGCCTCTCTCTCTATTTGTTGGCACACTCGTTTGTTTCCCCCTTTACTCCTCTATCTCTCCACTTCCCTTTTCAACCCACTATCTGCTCGATTCTCTCCCCTCTGCTAACCACATTTTATTTCAGGAGTAAACCTACAGCTCCACTGCCCTGGAAAGATTCCAGGGCAATGGGAA
>NW_007247800.1:10062-13590 GCF_000164805.1 Carlito syrichta | reverse complement strand
AAAAAGTACTAAGGCAAGGAAGGATAACCTGTTTATTGGAGAAAGGTAGCTGAGATCAAGGAAGACTTCACATAGCGGTCTGAGTCTTCCAAGATCAAAATACAATTTTAGAATAGTAGAGGAAAGCATTTCAGATTTAAGAAACAGGATGCACACTGACAAACGTGTAAAGCATAACAGTTTTTTTTTGAAATCATAAATAAGATACTGTGATGAAGTTGAAAAAATACAATGTTACTTTCAAACTCCCCACTGTATTTTTAAATTTTGTCTTGTTTCTTATGGTTTGTTCTTTTATGTTGGGTGGATGGATTTGTGAGTGAATCACGTGGTATCTGTATGCCTTGAACTTGGTATATCTACCATTTCACCAGTTTGTTTGTTGAAGTTAGGAGAACTAGAAATACTTCTTAAAGCAGTATATATTTCAGTAAATATGAAGCTTCACTTAAAGACTTCAGTTTGTAAAATAAAATGAAATGTTATTTTCTCCCTGTTGTTATAAAGTCTAAAGCTTTTATTGAACTGTTCCAAGTAGTACATTTTAACTAAATATTTGAATTTGTCAGCAGAACAAGACTCAGAAGTGACATCAGAGAGAGAGCAAGAAAAACTTGAAGAAACTGAAAATCAACAGTCACAGGTGCTGAACATTTAAATTCAAATATCTGTTTTAACACTGTGTTCTTTTCTTTAATTAAGTAGCTTAATCCAAAGAAAATTACCTTCTGAACTAACCTTTTAGAATCATTAGATCCTAGTTCAATATTTATTATTTAATTAAAAAATATTTTTTGTATGGGCAGTCATCTTGTTACATTGCCCAGGCTGGTCTCGAACTCCAGGACTCAAGCAGTCTTCCCACCTTCATTTTCCAAAGTTCTGGGATTATAAGCCAGAGCCAATGCCCTGAACCCAATATTTAATTTTAAGAATTTAGACCTGGTGCAGCGACTCACACTTGTAATCCCATCTCTCTGGGAGGTCAAGGTGAGAGGATTGCTTTAAGCCCAGGAGTTGGAGATCAGCCTAGGCAACATAGGAAGACTCATCTCTAAAAAAAAATAAAAATAAAAAAATTTGCCTGGCCTGATGGTGCATTTCTGTAGTCCCAGCTGCTCAGGTGGTTGAGACAGAAGGATCTCCTGAGCCCAGGAGGTTGAGGCTGCAGTGAGCTGTGAATCTGCCACTTTTTGCAGCCTGGAAGACAGAGAGAGATCCTGACTCAAAGAAAACAAAACATTTTAAGTAGTTACAAAGCTTGAAACATTCATTTACAGAATTTTGTTTGATGTTTCATTTTTATAATCTCCTTACATGATAAAAAAGATAACATCAATTATTGAACCATATTATTAAGCAATAGAAATTATGAACAAGTTGACAGTGATAGCCATTGAGTTGGATTCATGTTAAAGGAGGAATCATTGCAGTTTCTTTTTAAATTGCAGTTTTATATTACTGGTCACTAATACTAGATTTAATATTTATTCTGTTATGTGGTCTCTAATTGACTTCAGAGTATATATTCAGGGAGAGAACAGGATCATAAAATCAACCCAACTGCCCAGTAAGAGAATCATTGCAGAATGGACCTTGGGTGTTAGGGTGTACACAATACCTTTCCAACTTGTTTTAATGCAAAAAAAAATTATCCACTGTCATTAATGGACATAAGACTATATTGGAACTGGATTTGAGCAGTTATCTATCTAGATACTTACCTGTCATATTGCATATGTAATTTATTTTAAATTTAAGAATTTGCTTTTCTGGCAGGGTGGGTATGAGTATGGTAGCTCATACCTGTCATCCAGCATTTTGGGAGGTCAAGGTGGAAGCATTGCTTGAACCCAGGAGTTTAAGACTAGTCTAGGAAATATACTGAGACCTTGTCTTTAAAAAAATCAGAAAAATAAGTCAGGCATGGTGGTATGTGACTGTAGTTTTAGATATTCAAAGGCTAAATTGGAAGGATCTCCTGAGCCCAGAAAGTTGAGGCTGCAGTGAGCTGTTATCATGCTGCTACACTCCATCATTGACCACAGAATGAGACTCTGATTGAAAAGAAAAAAAAAACCAATTTGTTTTTCTGATTGGTGTTGATTTTGGATCCTAATAATTTAAAGATAGACTTACACTCCAGTTAGCAATCTTTAGTAAAAGTACTTAATGTCCTGGAGGAGCTGTTTAATTACAGCAAAATGAAGTGAGATATTTGTAAGTGAAGAAAGCTTTGGAATATTACCAATCATATGCTAATTTTTTTTTGGCAGACACTTAATGAATTAGGTTTAGTTTAAACAGAGGGACAAAGTTAAGTTTGCTGGTTCATTATTTCTCATATTTTAGATGAAGGCAAATTATTTTTCGCCTTTTGGTTACAATTCAGAGATTTGGGAGTAGCCAAACATACACTAAGAGGTTTAACCATTGAGTTTTTAAATTAAAAAAATTAACCATTGAGTTTTAATTATTTTTTAAATTTCATACTTCATTATTTTAGGATCAAGTTAATTTTAAAACATGCACCCTGATAGACAAGTCATTTGAGAAACAAGACAAGCTAATCAATCCTATACTTTTTCATTGGCAAAAAATGTCTCATGAACCAGAAATAAATAAAGATTCTAATGGAGAGGAAATACCTGCCTATCCAGGGCTTTTTTTCTGATAGAGAGGAAATATCTGCATATCGAGGGCTTTCTTCTGTGAAAATGTGGCATAAACAAGGCAAATTCAAATGGAGAAATAAGTTAAAACTCGTCACAAATGAGTTAGAGCAGAGGTTTGGAGAAATTCATGAAAAATTCAAAATTGCATATTGCCCTGCGTAGGAGCCCCTCTCTGACAACTGTAAAGGGGGAACACACTTGAAGGACATGCCCACTGGTTTGACTCATTTACCTGATCCTGAGGAAGAAGATTCATGTGAAGTGTCTGTCTCTGTAGGATTCCAGGCATTTCCTCAACCAAAAGAACCCAGCCTCAGACATGTCTTTCCATCTCACTCATCCTCTGAATCCCTGGAATATGCTTGCCAGTCATCTCCTAAGCTTTATTTCAGTGACGACAAACTGGATGGTGACAATGGTAACAACCGGACACCGACCATGTTTTTAACATAGATGAGGAGGATTTTCATAGTGATGCAGAGACTAGGAAGTTCATGAGGAACCCAGACATGGCTACAGTTGAACTGAAAGAATACAAAGAGTTTGACATGCAAGTGACAGAAATTAGGAACCAAAATACCACAGATTGGAAATCAGATATCAGACATGTACCTGAGTCTGATCGCCCAAAATGTCTTTTGGATGTGTGGCTTATTCACACCAAAGAAACGCAATGTATGAGTGAAATAAAAAACCAGACTCTTTATGCTGCTGCAGACACTCATCAGAGAGCAGAACCCATGCATGATGTGTTCCAGAAGGCAATCTGCAATTCCTGCAGTGCTGATAACTCTGACAGCATGGAACCTGAACTAGAAAGTCTGAGTTCTTCTCTACCACATCATGACCGAAC
>NW_007247800.1:0-9804 GCF_000164805.1 Carlito syrichta | reverse complement strand
TCTTGGCTTTGAAAGAAGAAAAATGTTGAAATCAAGAACACATTTACTTTCTATTTTTTGTTTTATCTTTATCAATTATCTGCTCCTTTTTGATTTTCTATGTATATAAATGGGATTACCTAAATATGTAATTGTATGTAGAAATAGATTATTTCTATTATTTCTGCTATTTAAGTGATAGGACTTGAGGAAAACTTTCTCATATATATATTTTTTTCATTGAGACAGGGTTTTGGTCTGTCACTCAGGATGGCATGGTGTGTAAAAATTGCTGCTCTCCACAGCCTCAAACTTTTGACCTCATGTGATCCTCTTACCCCAGAGTCCCATGTAGTTAAGATTACAGGCAAACACCAGGACACCTGACTCATTTTTAAAGTTTTTGATAGAAAAGGGGTCTACTTTGTTGGCCAGGCTGGTCTGAAAAACCTGGCCCCAAGCGATCCACCCTCCTTAGCCTCCTAAATGCTGGTGTTACAGACTGAGCCA
Organism: Carlito syrichta; assembly: GCF_000164805.1. Classification (NCBI taxonomy): domain Eukaryota; kingdom Metazoa; phylum Chordata; class Mammalia; order Primates; family Tarsiidae; genus Carlito; species Carlito syrichta. The sequence continues at coordinate 9,315 of NW_007247800.1, read as the reverse complement.
AAATACTCTGCTCTTCTCATGATTTTTGTTCCTTAATCAACCTGAGTCTTTCTATCAGTATTAGAAGAGGCATAAACCTTGGAAATTAATTTAGGTCTATACTGTATGAACCTCTGACCAAGATAGGTACAAAGGAAATTGTTATTTAAAAAAGGTGAAAAGCCCTAGGGTTTTATTTTCCTTTCATTTTGTTGTCTTAAAGATAAATTTCACTAATTTAACTAAAAAATTGAGGGTACAGTGAGAAGGAAACAATCACCCAAAAAAGTCTAAAGATATATCTAGCCCTGAGAATTGCACAAATATTATCAGCCAGCGAATGTTTATTGTTCTTTCTCATGCATGGTTGTTTGTCTGATACTTCAATCTGTTGGGGCTTATAATTTCCTCATGACCACATTAAATATTTTTGACAACAAATATTTTTGACTTCCACATATTTTGAAAATCACCAGGCATAAATATTTCAGTTGAGTCAGATCATTACATCATTATGTTCAATAACCTACAGTAAGTTTTGTTATGTATGATTTTACAACATAAGTAGCATGAATCTTCTGTCAAAAAACGTAGTATTTGACTCCAAAGTAGAAAGCTGAAATCTGTACACTGAGTTTTCAAGAGAGAAAAAAATCTGGAAATACTCTCTTTAAAAGTAAAAGTAGTGCTGGTTTGGTGGCTTACGCCTGTAATCGCAGCACTTTGGGAAGCTGAGGCAGAAGGGTTCCTTTGGGCAAGGAGTTTGAGACCAGTCTGGGATGCATAGTGAGACCCTTATCAGAAGTTTGTAGTCAGGATGGGGATGTGCGGGACCATAGAATCCTGTAGTCAGAGAACATCTTTCTAAGAGTGACATGGCAGCTGCCATCTAAGGGATGAGATGGAGCTGTCATGTGAAAGCCTAGGAGGTAGATGTCTGTAAAGAGAGCACAATGGGTCATGTCTGTTGATTGTTCTGTTCTTAATATCCTGGAATGACCAGGATGCGAGTAGTGGGGTAACCATCATCCCAATATTTGTATTATTATAATGTATAGAAGAGGAAATGTCCAAATAAGGGCCTGACACATTTTAGATGCTTCATGAATAAGTGTTTTTACTCTTTTTTTCCTTTAAACCTTTCTGTACCTTTCTTTTTATAAATTTGCGATCAGATTTTTATTTGTTTTTAATTTTTTTTTAATTTTAAAGATGGGGGTACAATTCAGGGTTAGGTATACAAATTGTCATTATACAGGTATCCTTGTTGATGAAGTTGCCTCCCCTTCCCCAGGCAGATTATCACTACTGCCAATCTTGCTTCCCTGCACCCTTGTCGGCAGTTTCCTGCTCCTGCTAATCCTTTTCTTATAGTATTACGGTAATTGTTCAAGGTCCACTTATGAGTGAGAACATGTGACATTCGTTTTTTTGTTTCTGTGAAAAATCAGTCAGTATTTTCCATCCAGGTTGCAGTGAAGTTCATGATTTTGTTCTTCTCTGTGACTGCATAATATCCTGTCATGTATATTTACCACATTTTAAATCCAGTCATCTTTTAGTGGGCAGCACAGTTGGTTCTATGTTCTTGGTACTTTAAGCAATGCTACGATAAACATATATGTGCAGGTTATCTTTTTTATAGAGTGATTTGAGTTCTTCCAGGTTTATTCCCAGTTGGGGGATTGTGGGATTGTATGGAGTGTCGATTTTTAGATCTTTCAGGAATCAACACACTGTTTTCTGCAGAGGCCGTACTAGTTTACACTCCCACCAACAGTGTAAAAGTGTTCCTTTTTCAACACATCCTCTCCAGGATCTGTTGTTTTTTGAGTTATTGATGATAGCCATCCTGACTGGAGTTAGGTGGTATCTCAGTGTAGTTTTAATTTGCATTTCTTTGATGACTAGTGAGGCTGAGCATTATTCCATGTATCTTTGTCTGCTCCTATGTCTTCTTTTGAGAAGTGTCTATTCATATATTTTGGCCAATTTGTAATGGGGCTGTTTTTTTTCTTTACAGCACGTTTGAATCCCTTGTAGATCCTAGTTGTTAGGCCTTTGTCAGGCATACGGTAGGCAAATATTTTCCCACAGTCTGTGGGTTGTCTCCTCACCCTCTTGATGGTTTATTTGGCTTTGCAGAAGCTTGTTGGTTTGATGAGGCCCCACTTGTCTATCTTATCTGTTATGGCATGGGCACTTGGGGTTTTGATCAGGAATTGGTTGCCTGTTCCAGTTTTCATAAGGGTTTCTCCTGCATTTTCTAAGATTCTTATAGTTCGAGGTTTTACATTTACATCTTTGATCCATTTAGAGTTGACTTTTGTTGTGATAAGTAGGGATCTTGTTTTAATCTTCTGCATGTGGTCAGCCAGTTTTGCCAGCACCTTTTACTGAATAGGTTCTCCTATCGGCAGTCATTGTTGGTAGGGGGTTTGTCGAAGAGGAGTTGGTTGAGAAACTGAGGTTTTGCTTCTGCAGTCTTTATCCTGTTCCATTGGTCTATATGCCTGTTCTTGTTCAAATACCAGGTTGTTTTGATTATTTTAGCTTTATAATAGAGTTTAAAGTCTGGGGGAGTGATACCTACTGCTTTGCTTTTTTTGCTGAAGGTTGTTTGGTGATTCATGGTCATTTATATTTCCATACTGCAGCCTGTATTGTCTTTTCCAGGTCTGAGAAGAATGCTGCTGGCAATTAAATGGGTATTGCATTAAATTTGTAGGTTGTCTTGTGTTGGATGAACATCTTAACAGTGTTGACTCTTCCAGTCCATGAGTATGGAATATTTTTCCATTTTTTGTGTCATCGTTGATTTCTTTGAGCAGTGTTTTGTAGTTTTCGTTGTAAAGGTCTTTTACAACTCTCATTAGGAAATGAAAGGTATTAGTTTTTTTTTCTGGCTATTGTGAGTGGGATTGTGCTTTTTATTGGGGTTTCTGTTAGTTTGTTGGTGGTGTATACAAATGTGTCTGTCTTTTGCACATTGATTTTGTGTCCTGAGAGATTTCCAAAGCTTTTATCCATGCAAAGAGGCTCTTGACTCATCCTCTTGGGTTTAAAAATATGGAACACTTCACGAATTTGCATGTGATCCTTGCGTAGTGGCCATACTAATCTTCCCTGTATTGTTCGAATTTTTGTATATGTGCTGTCAAAGTGAGCAGCTTTCTAGACATTTCTGAAGTTACTTCTTAATTTGAAAAGAGTTGCATAATATGTCTCATATTTAATGGCTTTTCTTAAGACAGCATAAAGACAAGTATTTTTAATACTTTGTCATTTTATTCAAGTGTTTTTCCTATCAGAAAATGGTTACTAAAAAGCATTTAGGTTTTTGCAAACCCGTGTGGCAAACCTAAATGTGGCAGCTTCAAGAGTGTTCTGTTTGTAGTCATCATGCTGTACTCAAAAGTATCTCATCATGCCAAAGTATCTCATTATAACACTAAAATGTTTTATGATTCTTTTAAATTAAAAATATTTTAAATTTTGATTATTGTAAGTATTGTAGCAATTATAGTATCTATATATCTGTTTTTAAATATTCTCTCTTATTTTTGGTGTGTGATGCAAACTTGAATTTGGCAGTTTGAAGTGTGGTCATTGTTGAAAATGCGCATATTTAACAGTTTGTCTGAGAGTGTGTGTCATTCAGGCTTCCATGTTCAGTTTACAGTCTATGCCCATTTTCTAGAGAGCACGTGTGAGGTTCTCTAGTGAAAAGCTTTGCTTTTCAATACTTGAAAATGCTATTAGTAAATACTAAACTTATTAACTTTCTTTATGTTTAACCCTTTTCTATATTTGTGTTTCATATTTGATTATTTTAGGATAGAGTTAATTTTAAAACCTCTATCCTGGCAGAGAAGACAGCTGAGAAACAAGAGAAGCAAATTGATCTTCCACTCTTTCATCACCAAAAAGTTTCTCAGGAACCAGAAATGAATAAGTATTGTAATAGAGAGGAAATATCTCTGTATCCAGGGCTTCCTTCTGCCGAAAAATATGCAGAAATTTGGCTTGAACAAGGCAAATTACAGTGGAGAAAGAAGTTAAAACTCGTCACAAATGAGTTAGAGCAGAGGTCTGGAGAAATTCGTGAAAAATTCAAAATAGCTTCTTACCCTGAGGAGGAACCCTTCCCTGATATCCCTGAAGGGGGAGCACACTTGAAGGACATGCCCTCTGGTTTGACTCATTTACCTGATCATGAGGAAGAAGATTCATGTGGAGTGTCTGTCTCGGTAGGATTCCAGGCATTTCCTCCACCAAAAGAACCCAGCCTCGGACATGTCTCTCCATGTCACTCATCCTCTGCATCCCTGGAATATGCTTGCCAGTCATCTCCTGAGCTTTATTTCAGAGACAACAAACTGGACGTTGTCAAGGGTAACAAACCGGACACTGACCATGTTTTTAACACAGATGAGGAGAATTTTCATAGTGATACAGAGACTAGGAAATTCATGAGGAACCCCGACGTGCCTACAGTTGAAATGAAAGAAGACCAAGAGTTTGATATGCAAGTGACAGAAATTAGGAACCAAATTACCACAGATTGGAAATCAAACATCGGACATGTGCCTGAGTCTGGTCGCCCAAAATGCCTTTTGGATGCGAGGCAGTGTATGCGTGAAATAAAAAGCCAGAGTTTTCCTGCTGCTGCAGACACTCATCAGAAAGCAGAACCCATGCAGGATGTGTTCCAGAAGCCAACCTACGATTCCTGCAGTTCTGATTACTTTGACAGCATGGAACTTGTACTAGAAAGTGTGAGTTGTTCTCCACCACATCATGACCAAACGTCAAATGCGTTTCTAGGAGAAGAATTACAGCAAGATATGCCAAGACCTAAGAATGAGGTAGGCACGTTAGAGTTCTTGGTTTTGAAAAAAGAAAATGTTTGACCTCAAAAACACATTTACTTGCTATTTTTTTTTTTCTTTTAAAATCATCTGTTCCATTCTGATTTTCTATGTATATAAATGGGGTTATCTAAATATGTAATTGTAGATGGAAGAAGATTATTTCTATTATTTCTGCTATGTAAGTGATAGGAGTTCAGGAAATTTTCTCATATATATATTTTTCTTACTGAGACAGTGTTTTAGTCTGTCAGTCAGGCTGGCATGGTGTTTGAAAATTACTGCTCTCCACAGCCTCAAATTATTGGCTACATGTGATCCTCTCACCTCAGAGTCCTATGTAGCTAAGAATATAGGCAAACACCACTACACCTGACTCATTTAAAAAGTTTTTGATAGAAAGGGGTCTCACTTTGTTGGCCAGGCTGGTCTGAAAATCCTGACCCAAAGCGATCCACCCTCCTTAGCCTCCTAAATGCTGGTGTTACAGACTGAGCCAAAATATTCTGCTCGTCACATGATTTTTCTTCCTTAATCAACCTGTCTTTCTATCAGTATTACAAGAGGCATAAACCTTGGAAATTAATTTAGCTCTATACTGTATGAACCTCTGACCAAGATAAATACAAAGGAAATTGCTATTAAAAAAATGTAAAAAGCCCTAGGGTTTTATTTTCCTTTCATTTTGTTGTCTTAAAGACGAATTTCACTATATTAGCCAATAATTGAGGATACAGTGAGAAAGAAACAATCACCCAAAAAAGGTTTAAAATATATCTAGCCCTGACAATTGCACAAATATTATCAGCCAGTGAATGTTTATTGTTCTTTCTCATGCATGGTTGTTTACCTGTTACTTCAATCTGTTGGAGCTTATAATTTCCTCATGACCACGTTTAATATTTTTGACAACAAATATTTTTAACTTCCACATATTTTGAAAATCACCAGGCGTAAATATTTCAGTTGAGTCAGATCATTACATCATGATGTTCAATAACCTACGGTAAGTTTTGTTATGTTTGATTTTACAACATAAGTAGCATGAATCTTCTGTCAAAAAACGTAGTATTTGACTCCAAAGTAGAAAACTGAAATCTGTACACTGAGTTTTCAAGAGAGAAAAAAATTCTGGAAATACTCTCTTTAAAAGTAAAAGTAGTGCTGGATGTGGTGCCTCACACCTGTAATCGTAGCACTTTGGGAAGCTGAGGCAGAAGGGCTGCTTTGGACAAGGAGTTTGAGACCAGTCTGGGAAGCATAGTGAGAACCCCTATCAGAAGTTTGTAGTCAAGATGGGGATGGGTGTGGCCATAAAATCCTGTAGTCAGAGAAGATCTTTCTGAGAGTGACATGGCAGCTGCCATCTAAGGGATGAGATAGAGCAGTCATGTGAAAGTCTAGGAGGTAGATGTCTGTTAGAGAGCACAATGGGTCATGTCTGTTGATTGTTCTGTTCTTAATATCCTGGAATGACCAGGATGCGAGCAGTGGGGTAACCATCATCCCAATATTTGTATTATTATAATGTATAGAAGAGGAAATGTCCAAATAAGGGTCTGGCACATTTTAGATGCTTCATGAATAAACGTTTTTACTCTTTTTTTCCTTTATCGCTTTCTGTACCTTTCTTCTTTGCGATCAGATTTTTATTTGCTCTTAGATTTTTCTCTTTTAATTTTTTTTAAATTTTAAAGATGGGGGTACAATTCAGGGTTAGGTATACAAATTGTCATTATACAGGTATCCTTGTTGATGAGATTGCCTCCCTTCCACAGGCAGATTTCCACTACTGCCAATCCTTCTTCCCTGCACCCTTCTCGGCAGTTTCCTGCTCCTGTCAATCCTTTTCTTATAGTATCATGGTAATTGTTCAAGGTTCACTTATAAGTGAGAAAATGTGACACTCAGTTTTTTGTTTCTGTGAAAAATCAGTCAGTATTATCCATCCAGATTGCGGTGAAGTTCATGATTTTGTTTTTCTCTATGGCTGCATAATATCCTGTCATGTATATGTACTACATTTTTTATCCAGTCATCTTTTAGTGGGCAGCACAGTTGGTTCTATGATCTTGCTACTGTAAGCAATGCTACGATAAACATATATGTGCAGGTTATCTTTTTTATAGAGTGATTTGCGTTCTTCCAGGTTTATTCCCAGTCGGGGGATTGTGGGATCATATGGAAAGTTGATTTTTAGATATTTCAGAAATCTACACACTGTTTTCTGCAGAGGCTGTACTACATTACACTCCCACCACCAGTGTAGAAGTGTTCCTTTTTCATCTCATCATCTCCAGGATCTGTTGATTTTTGAGTTATTGATGATAGCCATCCTGACTGGAATTAGGTGGTATCTCAGTGTAGTTTTAATTTGCATTTCTTGGATGACTAGTGAGGCTGAGCATTATTCCATGTATCTTTGTCTCTCCTATGTCTCTTGAGAAGTGTCTATTCATATATTTTGGCCTATTTGTAATGGGTCTGTTTTTTTCTTTATGGCACGTTCGAAGCCCTTGTAGATCCCAGTTGTTAGGCTTTTGTCAGGCATACAGTAGGCAAATATTTTTTCACAGTCTGTGGGTTGTCTCCTCACCCTCTTGATGGTTTATTTGACTTTGCAGAAGCTTGTTGGTTTGATGAGACCCCACTTGTCTATCTTATCTCTTATGGCATGGGACTTGGGGTTTTGATCAGGTTTCGGTTTCCCTTTCCAGTTTTCATAAGGGTTTCTCCTGCATTTTCTAAGGTTCTTATAGTTTGAGGTTTTACATTTACATCTTTGATCCATTTAGAGTTGGCTTTGGGGTGATAGGTAGGGATCTTGTTTTAATCTTCTGCACGTGGTCAGCCAGTTTTACCAGCACCATTTACTGAATAGGTTCTCCTATCCCCAGTCATTGTTGGTAGGGGGTTTGTTGGAGATGAGTTGGTTGAGAAATTGAGGTTTTGCTTCTGCAGTCTTTATCCTGTTCCACTGGTCTATATGCCTGTTCTTATTCCATTACCAGGTTGTTTTGATTATTTTAGCTTTATAATAGAGTTTAAAGTCTGGGGGAGTGATACCTCTTGCTTTGTTGTTGTTGCTGAGTGTTGTTTAGAGATTCGTGGTCATTTATGTTTCCATACTGCAGCCTGTATTGTTGTTTCCAGCTCTGAGAAGAATGCTGCTGGTAATTTAATGGGTTTGCATTAAATCTGTAGAATGTCCTGTGTTGGATGGACCTCTTAACAATGTTGATGCTTCCAGCCATGAGCATGGAATATTTTTCCATTTTTTGTGTCATCATTGATTTCTTTGAGGAAGTGTTATGTAATTTTCGTTGCAAAGGTCTTTTACAACTCTCATTAGGAAATGAAAGGTATTAGATTTTTTTTCTTGGCTATTGTAAATGGGATTGTGCTGTTTTTGGGTTTCTGTTACTTTCTTGCTGGTGTATAGAAATGTGACTGTTTTGTACATTGATTTTATGTCCTGAGAGTTTTCCAAAGCTTTTATCCATGCTAGGAGGCTTTTGACTGACTCTCTTGGGTTTAAAAACATGGAACGCTTCATGAATTTACATGTGATCATTGCGTAGTGGCCATGCTAACCTTCCCTGTATCGTTCCAATTTTTGTATATGTGCTGTCAAAGTGAGAAGCTTTCTAGACATTTCTGAAGTTACTTCTTAATTTGAAAATTGTTGCATAATATGTCTCATATTTAATGGCTTTTCTTAAAGTAACATAAAGACAAGTATTTTTAATACTTTGTCATTTTATTCAAGTGTTTTTCCTATCAGAGAATGGTTATTAAAAAGCATTTAGGTTTTTGCAAACCTATGTGGCAAACCTAAATGTGGCAGCTTCAAGAATGTTCTATTTGTAGTCATCATGCTGTAGTCAAAAGTATCTCATCATGCCAAAGTATCTCATTGTAACACTAAAATGTTTTATGAATCTTTTAAATTAAAAATATTTTAAATTTGATTATTGTAAATATTGTAGCAATCATAGTATCTATATATCTTTTTGAAAAAATTCCTTTCTTGTATTTGGTGTGTGATACAAACTTGAATCTGGCAGTTTGAAGTGTGCTCATTGTTTAAAATGTGCATATTTTAACAGTTTGTCTGAGTATATGTGTCATTCAGGCTTCCATGTTCAGTTTACAGTCTATGCCCATTTTCTAGAGACCACGTGTGAGGTTCTCTAGTGAAAAGTTTTGCCTTTCAATACTTGAAAATGCTATTAGTAAATACCAAACTTATTAACATTCTGTTATGTTTTAACCCTTCTTTATTTTTGTTTCATATTTGATTATTTTAGGATAGAGTTATTTTTAAAACCTGTATCCTGGCAGAGAAGACAGCTGAGAAACAGGAGAAGCAAATTGATCTTCCACTCTTTCATCATCAAAAAGTTTCTCAGGAACCAGAAATGAATAAGTATTGTAATAGAGAGGAAATATCTCTGTATCCAGG
>NW_007247799.1:18685-20429 GCF_000164805.1 Carlito syrichta | reverse complement strand
CACTGCTGAACGGGACATTTTTCAAAGACTGCTGGTCTCTCAATTGGCTTTCCTTGGTAGGACAGCTCTGGTCTTTGAGGGTGGCTTCTTGATTGCTGGCTGTGAAACTTGGCCTTCTGCTTTGCTCTGGGTTGAAGTGGGGACGGTGGAGCAGAGAGAGCCACTGATTGGGGCTTGAAGCTCTTTTCTGTGCTGATTTACCTTCAAGGCATGATGTCCATGGTGAAGCATCATTTTCTCCTCCAGCATCTGTCCAACAGTTGTCATAAGCTCTTGCACTTCGGTGGTATTGCTGTCCACAAATCTGTTTCTCACTTGTTTTAGGCTCTGGGCAAAGATTGGTGCTGGTTTGCCCTTCTTCTTGGAAAAAGTCCACTGAAAAATTGCCTGATGCCTTTTTTGAAGTGACTTTCCAGAGGAACCTGTTTCTTTGCGAGCAAGAGCTGTTTGCATTCACATCCAAGAGTGGCTTCTGTTCTCCTGCCCTGGACCGGTTGAGGGGCTTCCAACTCTACAAGCTTTTCTTCATGCTTTTCTTGGCTGGGTTACCCATGGCCTTTTCTTTTGGGCATGGGAGTAAACATCTTGCTTTGGTCCTTATGTGAGTCCTGACATTTGGGGATCTTGGGCTCTTGCTGCCCCAGACCATTCCCTCTGGTAGCCAGGGGGTCACCTAGCACCAGGGAAGCTGGCCTGTCTCCAGTAGGTGTGCTCTGGTGACAGCCCTGGGACACCTGAGAGGCCAAAGTCTCCGTGATGAGGAGCATGTCAGTCAAACCATTTGGAAGGAGCACAGCAGAGGCACAGACTTCAGACTGGGTCTCTGACTTGAAGGTCATTCTGGGCTTCAACTCACTAACAACTTCTGTCATAAGGCATAATTCTCCGGGGTCTCGGGCAACTGACAGTGTAGGGAACAGAGGGCTTCTGTTGGTGTCTCTATCTGGCCTCACTGCCCCCTGGTCTTTTTGGGCTCTGAAGTCTGGGATCCTATGTTCCCACTCTGTTGGGAGCTGCCCACAAGGCTATGTGTGAGGGTCTTGGAAGGCTTCCTGCCCATCTGTCCAGTTGGAGAAGCCTCCAAGAGCCGAAGGTCACCCCTGGATGCGGTCCCTCCCAGGACCCTCTGGACTTCATGGCTGGCAGCTGAGGAGGCAAGAAGACTCACCACTGTGACAAGGGACTCTTCTGCCATCCCCTGCTTTCTCAGACTGACTTCGGGTGCTTCTCTCGGGACTCTTGCACCCTCCCCTGTGGAGCCAGCCCCAGACTCACAACTGGCTGAGGAGCAGCAGGCTGACCGCAGGAGGGATGGGCATGAAGCCTTTTCCAACTGAAGGAGATTTATGGGCACGAGACCTGGACGGGTAAGCCCCACCTGTGTCTCACCCTGAACCTTACCACATGTGCTCCCAACCTCTGCTGAGTGCACTGATTGAGGAAGAAAATCTCCCTGGAGGTGTTCACACAGGTTTCCACACTTTTTGAGAGTCCTAGACTTCCAGTCTCCACGTGGGTGTCAGACCTGGAAAAAGCCTGGTTGGCAGCAAGCCTGGATCAACGCACACACAGAGGGATCAAACCCTGGTTGATCTGACCCAACTTCGTGCCCAGATGGACTTTCAGGGGGCTTTGTAGACGTGCCTTGTCTATGCTTCACAGTAAATCCTTTCTGGAGTCAATCCTTGAGGGCCTCACCAAGTCCCTTTCTGACTCATCTGAGTCCAGTCCCAGAACCTTTACT
>NW_007247799.1:0-18143 GCF_000164805.1 Carlito syrichta | reverse complement strand
GGAGGAGGTGGAAGGATTGGGAAAGAAGATTGGAGATGGACCTGGGTTTGGGCCTGAGCCGTGAGCAAGGGCTGAAAGTGGGGCCTAAATGGAATTAAGGGCTTGTATTGGGGCTCCAGATGGGACAGCGACTGGGCCTTGGAAAGCAGTGGGGATATCATAGCCTGCACTTGAACTGGGCAGGAATGTGAGATTCCATTGAATAAGAAGAAAGGAGGCTGTAATGTGGAAGAGCTCTCTGAGACCCAGGCAGTAGACACCAGGAATTCGCTAAGACACAGACAGTAGCCATCAGGAATTCGCTTTTCTTCTTTCCAGAAGAAAAGCTGGTCACATTTCTTCTGGAAATGGCCCCCGAAGATTTTGTGATCTGAGCACTTCAGAGTACCAGGCAGCTGTTCTAATTTGCCTTCCATGAGCCAGAAGGGTTTGGGGCTTGTGGTGTCCTGCTCAGCACCCAGCGACTTTAGCACATGCCGCAGAGAACTCATGTGGTGCTCCAGGCTCATTTGCTCTGGAGAGGATCCATCTTTTTCCTTTTCCTCCCAAATCTTGATCTTCACTCTCTTTGAGACTTGTATCTTAAAGAGCTTCTGGTCATCAGAACTGAGCAAAAAGGGGCTGCCAGCCTCCGTCTGCCTGTTTATGGGGTCTCTCTTGAACGAGGCCTCGGGTGGGTGGCGGGAGACATGTTCTTGCCGGGACTTACAACCTGGTGAGGTGGAGAGGTGCTGGGCTCTGGCAGCCACCTGCCACCAGAAGAGGGCAGAGTGGGTACTGCTTAAGCGACCGAAGTCTGAGATGGACAGGATGGGTGAAGCCGACACACACTTGCATGTGTCACAGTAAAAGAGAGTCAGGGTGGGGTCCAGCAGGCATGGAGCAGTGGAACCTTCCAGAGGCTGAGGGCAGATGGAAGAGTCAGGGGGGATGTGGTGGGGGAAGGGAAAGCGCACATGGCCTGGGTGAGGAGCATTCTAGGGGAGGCACAGGCTCTGGGGGTGGGGAGGCTGTCGGGGATGAGTGTGAACCACCAGAGACTGGGGTGATCGAGGCTGGCAGAGGGATGGAGGCCAGAGGCAGAGGACACTCAGTCTGAAGAGCCAGGGAGGCCAAGGGGGGCAGGATGAGAGCAGCATCTTCCACGTGCTCCCCGTGTGGTCGGGGGGCTTCATTGGCTGCTTTTTTGCACAATTCACCAGGGGTGTGAGAGTTGATGAAAGCCGGCCTTGTCAGGGGTATCCCCAGGTGGCTGCAGGAGACATGAGGCACCAGCTACAGCCAGGAGCAGGGGGGCCCAAGGGTAGGGACAGGCACAGGTGGGACCCTCCTCTGCCTGACACCCTGCCTTTTAGTTCTCCATCTACCCCTCACCTTCGGGATGGACGCACACACCCATCTGCATCGTCTCCCCCTCCCAGGTCAGCTCTAGACTTGCCTGTGGCCCTGGGGTCACATCCTAGCCTCTGGTGGGAAGGAAACAGGAAGCAGGGGAAAACTCCTCACCTCTGTAGAAGGGAAATCATATCCTCAACTCCCTCCAGTTCCCCAGGCAGTTTCTATGGGCTAGAAATCAGGTGATGATGGGGTTATGGCCGGGAGGGAGGGAATAGAGATTTCACAGGAGGCTGAGGGGATGTCCCTAGAGGGGATACCTGGGGGGCTGGACTTTGCAGCTCAAGCATCCATGTCCAAGGCCACGTGGCACTGACAACAAGAACAAGATGCAGGGTGGACAATACTTTATTATTAAGAGTGAGTCAATCCCCATCCCTCTACAGTCCTCCCAATGACTGGGTGGGTGGGAAGGGGAGAAAGCGCAGGGGTCATCTGGAAGATGAAGCAGCCTCAGTGGAGTTGCCCGCAGGAACCTGGAGGACCCCCTCCAGGTCCAGGCCATCCCTGGTCTTCTGTCCCCTGACACCACCCCTCACAGGTGACATCCATCCCCGACCAGGTGTGGCTTCATTCCAGCATAAAATCTGAGAAGGAGCCCAGGTTCTGACTTCTTTCCCAGGACTTTCCCCGTCAGGCCTCTGTGACTGACTTCCTCAGAGACCGGAGACTCACCCCTCAGACGCCAGCTGGCCGGGCCGTTTTAACTCTCGGAGCCCTGGGCAGAACGGCCGAGCCTTACCTTTCAGAGCGCGGTTCTTCTTCCTGCTCCTGAGCCTTCCCTTGGTCCCTACTGGACTCTAAGGGACAAGAAAGTGCCGGGGACTGGGAACGGTTCCCACTTTCCTCTCCCTCGACAAGCTGTAGATATTAAGAGCTCAGAAGGGCATACTCTTCTATATCTTGCTAATGGAGCACTGTCCTTTTCTTTTATTCACTCTTAAAAGTGAATACAAAACATTCTTTGCTTTTCTTCTTGTAAAACACAAAGAGGGATTTTCTACGTGAGATTCACCATGGATGTCTTCAGTTCCTGTTCCTCTGCTCAAGAATCACAGACTCTGACCTACAGGCACTTCTGAGCTATCAGGTGGGATTCTACTTCCTGACAAGGCCAGAGGCGACCCCAGTCTCTCATCAGAGGCTCTCAGGGACTGAGCACAGCCCTCAGGTCATCCTGATGCAGATATACGGCTGAGCCTCCAGACCCCTGACACAGGAAATTGACTTAAGAACTTGGGCTGGAAGGCCGTCTCCCCCACTGAGATCTCATAAGCCAGCCCTCCATCACTGCATCCTGGTGCTGGATTTCCCCTGAAGCCTCCCACACCCCCACACAGAGGATCTGAGAGTTTCAGACGGAAACCCCAGTGCACACTCTTGCCCCAGCCCCACCCTGCCTGTCCCTGGAAGGATGATGTTCTATTCTCTCCTGAGATGTCTTAAGTCAGAATCCTCTCTGCTGGATTTGGAAAAGGGAAACCAGTAATAGAGAGAAAAGGGAGAATCATTCTCTGTAGCGTCTGGTCTGAGGGTTCCTTACCTTCCTTACGTTTCTCCCTTTTCTAGGTGGTGGTAAGGAAGTATCACTTCCAAGGGAGGGGAGTATCAGGAGGAAGAGCCCCCAGCCCACTCAGAAGGGTTAGGAGGAGATCCATCACCCAGGGGGCAGGGCTGAGGCTCAGCCATGTGGCACCAATGCTTTTCAGAGGAAAGTGAAAACTCTCCATCTTCTAAATACCTTTGCTGCCTTCAGGCAACTGAATCCTAGGCATAGGCTTCCAGACTAGAACTCAGGAGGCTGCCTTGTCACAAAGGGCCACTGGGTATGAGGGAGGGGACTAAATGTGTGGAGGCCGAACCATGGCCCCACCCTCACCCAGCAGGTCATCTCATCCTCCTGAGTCTTCTAGATCACGCCTTCCAACTCCACTTTCTCATCTCTCAGAAACAAACCTCAGTCCATATTCCTTCGCCCTGGAACCCAGATATGGGTTCCATTATGGTTTTTTAGTAGAATCCTATTTGTTAAAATTTCTGCACCATTTTCAGTCAGAGAGACCTGTGCAAATAAAGTACTTACTCACAATTTGTCATTCCAATGCTGAGTTTTTAGCTGTTGTTGGCAGAAGGTCTTGCCTCTATGTTGATGGCTACAGTAAGTCACCTACATACCAGTGAGTTCAGTTCCTAGAGCACATCCTTAAGTCCAATTTGTTTGTAAGTTCAACAACGTTAGCCTAAGTACCCAACTCACATCCTTTTATTGATGGGAAATCTTGGCTTGAGGCCTACCTAGCCCTTGAAAATCTGAAGTTGATTCTGGAGTTTGGGCTGTGTCATAGGGATTTTTACTTTCAGGATCTCCTTTGTCCTAAACTCCAGCTTTCTGACACAGGCACAAAGTTTTTGTCTTATGTCAATGCAGGAACAGAATATAAAATTTCTCTTAACCTTATTTAGTTTTGTACATTATGAATAGTATTTTAAAAAATTTATTTCCCATTTTCAATCAGAGGGATCTGCTCCTACAAAATTAAAATAATTATTCAGTTTGTCATTCGAATTATGAAAGAATTATAAGAAGTAAAACCATCAAATAATATTTCTGTAAGTGTGTAGTCAATTCTGTACTTAAAAAAGCATAAACTGCTTTTGGGATGGCCATGCAGACATACCTCAGAAATATAGTTTCAGTTCCAGAACACCCCAATAAAGTGAATATGATAATAAAGCAAATTACACAAAATTTGTGGTTTCCCAGTGCATATATACATTGTCTATACTGTACTGTAGTCCATTAACTGGGCAATAGCATTAAGTTTATAAATGTGTATGCCATAATTAAAAAACAATTTTAGTTCTAAAAAGCACTAAGGATCATGTGAGCCTCCCGTGCATCATAATCTTTTTGTTGATGGAAGGTCTTATCTCTGTGTTGATGGCTGCTGCCTGATAAGGTTGTGGGTTGCTGAAGGCTGAGGTGGCTGTGGCAATTTCTTAAAATATGACAACAAAGTTTGCTGTATCGATGAACTCTTTCAAGATTTCTCTGTAGAATGTTTTGCTGTTTGGCTGTATTTTACTCACAGAACTCCTTTCAAAATTGAAGTCAATCCTCTCAAACCTTGCTGCTGCTTTAACAACTAAGTTGAGGTAGTATGTATATACAATTTTGTTATTCCAACAATGTTCACAGGATCTTCAGCAGGAGTAGATTTCACATCAGAAATCAACTTTCTTTACTCATCCATCCCATCAGTTAAAGTTTTACCATGAGATTACAGCAATTCAGTCAGTTCTTCAGGCTCTACTTTTACTTCTAGTTCTCTTGCTATTTCTACCATATCTGCAGTGATCTCCTCCACTGAAGTCTTGAGCTGCTCAAAGTTGTCCATGAGTGTTGATATCAACTTCTTTCAAGTTGCTGTTCATGCTGATGTTTTGACTTTCTTTCATGAATCGTGAATTCCCTTAATGGCATCTAGAATGGTGATTCCTTTTCAGAAGGTTTTCCACTTGCTTTGCCCAAATCCATCAGAGGAATCCCTATCTATTGCAACTATAGCTTTGAAAAATGTCTTTCTTAAATAATAAGTCTTGAAAGCCAAAATGACTCTGATCCATGGACTTCAGAATGGATGTCGTATTAGCAGGGGTGAAAACAACTTTTATCTCCTTGAACATCTACATCAGAGCTCTTGGGTGACCAGATACATTGTCAATGAGCAATAATATTTTGATAATCTTTTTTTTTCTGAACAATAAGTCTCAACAGTGAACTTGAAATATTCAGTATACTATGTGGCAAACAGATGTGCTGTCATTCAGGCTCTGATTAGGCTTTGGCTGAAGGGAATGTCATGGCTGGTTTGATCTTCTATCCAGACTATTCAAACTTTCTCCATATCAGTAATTAGTCTGTTTCCCTTTTCTAACATTTGTGTACTTGTTGCAGTGTAGTCTTCGGGTTCCTTCAAGAACATTTTATTTGCATTTTCGACTTGGTTGTTTAGCGCAAGAGACCTAGCTTTGTTCTATTTAGAGCACAGACTGAGAAGATTGAGCCCGATTCTTAAGGCCCTACGATTTCCAGAATGGTAAATAAACATTAGCCTCAACTTCAAGTATCCCCTAACAAAAAAGTCAGCCTACACTTTGAAGCTTTGAAGTCACTGATTTCTCCTCCCTAGCTTTGGAAGTCCTAGATGGCATCTTCTTCTAATAGAAGACTTTCATCTTCATTGAAACTCTGTTTTTTTTGTGTTGCCACCTTTGTCAATTACCTTAGCTAAATCTTCTGGATCACCTGCTGCAGCTTCTATCTCAGACTTGCAGCTTCACTTGGACTTTCAGGTTACGGAGGCAGCTTCTTTTCTCAAGCCTCATGAACCAGAGCCTGTTACCTTTCAACTTTTCTTCTGCAACACTCCTGCCTCTCTCCGCCTTTGTAACTTGAAGAGCCTCAGGGCCTTGTTCTGGATTAGACTTTAGCTTAAGGGAATGTTGGGCCTGGTTTGGTCTTCTGATCACTCAAACTTTCTCCATATAAGCAATAAGGCTCTTTCACTTGCTTATCACTTGTGTGTTTAAGGGAGTAGAGCTTTTAATTTCCTTTAATAGCTTTTTCCTTGTATTCACCACTGGGTTAACTGTTGGGTGCAAGAGGTCTAGTTTTTGGCTTGTCTCAGCTTTGGCATGCCTTCCTCACTAACCTTAATCATTTCTAGCCTTGGATTTAAAATGAGAGATACATGACTCTTCCTTTCCCTGGGATACTTAGAAGTCATTGAAGGCTTATAATGATCTAATTTCAACATTATCATGCCTCGGGGAATAGGGAGGCTCAAGAAGAGAGAGAGAGATGGGGAAAGGGAGGTTGGTGGAGTGCTCAGAACATATACAGAATTTATTGATTATTTTCATTTTCTTCTGTGGGCATGGTTCATGGCACCCCAAAACAATTACAATTACAATTGTAACATCAAAGATCACTGACCACAGATCAGCATAACAGATATAATAATAATTAAAAAGTTTGGAATAGCTTATGAATCACCAAAATGTGTCAGAGACACAAAGTGAGCATACGCTACCAGAAAAAATGGCACCGGTATGCTTGCTCAATGCAGGGTTGCCACAAACCTTCAGTCTGTAAAAAATGCAACATCTGCAAAAAATAATAAAGTGATATAAAATGGAACAAGGAAAGCCCATATACATGCACACATGCACACATACACCCACATGCAGACATCTTTTCACAAACCAATCTAGTATTTTCCAATCCAATAATACCTAATTTTTGCCTTTAAGAAAAATCTATCATTCTTATAGTGTCTCTATCTGGCTTCAGCATAGTAATGCTGGCATTATAAAAAATAAGTCTGGGTGTCTTCTTTTCTCTTCAGTTTTTGGAAGACATTATGAAGGAAGTATACTAATTCTTCTTTGGTAGAATTCCTCACTAAACCCATTTGGTCTTTTTTCTTTGTTGAGAGGTTTTTGATTACTGACTCAATATTCTTACTTATTATTGATCTGTTTAAATTTTCTAGTCTTTCATGTTTCATTCTAGTCTAGGCAGGTATATGTTTCTAGAAATTTCTCCATTTCTTGTAGGTTATCCAATTTGTTGTCATACCATGGTTCATAATAGACTATTATGATCCTTTGTTTTTCTATGGTACCAATTGTAACATCTTCTCTTTAATTTTAATTTTATTTATTTGAGTTTTTTTTTTCATAGACTTGCTAATGGTTGGTCAACTTTGATTATATTTTCAAAATGCCAACTCTTAACTTCATTTATCTTTTCTAGTCTTTATTTCATTTATATGTGCTTTGGTCTTTGTTATTTCCTTGTTTTTGTTAATTTTGGGCTTCAGATGTTATTCTTTCTTTTTTTTTCAATTTAAGTAAGATTTATTGAGTGCCTATAATGTGCATGACCCTTTATTAGATACATTGAAATTCAGGCACAAAACAGTCACAAGATCCCTGGCCTCGGGTATCTTATGATCTAGTCAGTATAACACATGTTAGAAACAGTAGACAGAGAAATTACACATCAATGCTTAATGACTAGAGTTAACATTAGAGAACTGTAATTTAAGTAACCCAAAAGGCCTCTAACCCTAAAATCATTTATAAAATGTATTTGGCCTTGGAATCCACAGGACTTCAAACAAGGTAAGCTTCACGGCAGATAGACAGTCACAAAGATGCAAATACACTGAAACACTTAAGAGTCCTATTAATGAGTTTTGTTGTTTTGGATCTTCTGTTTCCTTCTTATTATGGTTAGAAGTCTCCTTAATATCAATTTATCAGACAGCAGCATGTCATCTTGTTCTAGATAATCCAGTAAATTTTCAGTCCATTCAAGTGCAACTTTACGGCTAATATGCTTCTCAGGATTCAGTTCTGTCTTTCTAGTCTTATTGGAAGGCTTTTGCTCAGCAGCCTTGGTCTGGTCCTCAGCACTTTCACTGTCAGTTTGCACTTGATAGCTTGATTCATTACTCCAAGAGTCAAACCACTGATCAATATTCTCAATGTCAACGTGTTCACATCCTTCTGTATTCTGTAAAACTGTTGCTAAATTAGCTGCTAAAATGGCTCTTTCATCAATGTTCATGCCTGAATTCTCTTCACTGCCAGGGAAAATTTTCTTCCACGTTCTGGTTATGGTACTTGATTTTACCATGTTCCAAGCTCTTGACACTTCATAAATTGCATCCAACACTGTCAGATTCTTCCAAAACATTTCTTCCAAAACATTCAATTCCTTCATCCATATATTTCTGGAGATGTCTTGCTCAGTAGTATCTTTTTACAGTGGCTAGAACTCCCTGGCTCATAGGTTGAAGTAGACTTGTGACATTTGGTGGCAGATTTTTCACAATTATTCTGCCATCATGTGAACTCAGCAGTTCTTCATTTGGATGTACTAGGGGGAAATCTAAAAGCAGCACTGCTTTTTCTAGAAGAGCCCCTGGGATTCAAATGCATCTGTACCTGTGGCACAAAATATTTTTCAAACCACTGTCTGAAAACAGATTGTTCTATCCATGCACCCTTCTGACTGAAATAGGTGACAGGAAGGTTTGAAAGGTCAGCTCCCTTAAACGCACAGGGTTTTTTAGCCTTCCCCACAACACAAAGATTAAGTTTGTGTAAATCCGTGGCATTTGCACAACACATAGTAATGATTCTCTCTCTGCTCGACCTACACCCAGAATTACTTTGCTCAGTTTCAAGAGTTAACGTCCTTGATGGTAGGCATTTCCATAACAGTCCAGTTTGATCAGCACCATAAATTTGCTCTGGTTGTAGATTCTCTCTCTAAAAAAATTCCTGAAAGTTACCACAAAATTCATTGGCAGCAGTTTCATCTCCTTTTAATTTTGCTCCTTTACCAGCAGCCTTTGGAATACCATGGCGCTGTTTAAGTTGAGTTAGCCAGCCAGATGATGCATCAAAATCACCTTCCATCCCCAGAGCATCAAAAAAGAACTTGGCTTGTTTTGCACAAATCGTTCCGGATACTGGAATCCCATTTGGTTTTTGTTGGTTAAACCACTCTATCATAATTCTATCAAGCTCCTCGTATCAATGACTTCATTGATTTGCGTTTGGATACTCCACTAGTAGGATCTGAAATGTTTGCATAGTTTATAATCCTTTCTTTGTTCTTTTTAATATCATGAACTGTGGATTTGCCGATTCCATATACCACAGAAAGTTTTTTTGAAAGAGATGCCTTCCTAAAGTTTCTTAATAATGGCAAACTTGTCCTTAATTGTCAATACTACATGCTTACATTTCCCCAACATCTTAAGTGTCTAACAATTTTAAACGATTACTGCAGCAAGATAATGGACAACTTAGAACTGATTACAAAAAAAATGAGGCCTTAAGATTCCTCCTGTCACATCTAGGACCTAGGCGGACAGTGCAATGGCCAATTTCCAGAAAAGGTCTACATGAACTCTCTTGCTGTTTTAAAAGTTACAATGTCCCTATAACAAGGCCTAGCTCCAGTTAACCATGCTATCTTTCCTCCTCCTAACTTAGCTTAAGGTCTTTCATGAACTGCAGCCTCACTGAAGGTCAGAAGTTAGATCAATACTGTACTAGCAAGGTCTCTAAAGCAGTGCTACTACACACTTGAATCTTCTCTTTGCAGGTAAGGTTATTTGCTAAAGCCACTAAGACTCGGGTAGAAGTATTTTTGGAAAATATGCTAGGGAATAAGTAGCTGAAGTCAAGAGAGGACTTGCAAACTTGACAAACAGGAAAATATATTGGGAAAACTCATCCCCTGACTACGTGGTCTTTGTCAAGCAGTGGACTGTAGGAATGCCGTCTCTCTAGGTCAGGACTGCTGCAGGTTGTGCAAGTGAGTGCTTATGGAAATCATAGACAAGCAAGAAGAGCCGAGCTGGGCAGAAGTGAGTGGTGCAAACAAGGTGAAAGTGGGCAGGCAGAAAACTCTGTACTTTAACACGACTTAAATGGACTTGGAAACTGGAAAGGAAGAAGGTGGACAAGAGGTGATGTCACATTACTAAAGAAAGCATCGGAACCCTTCATTGGTGGAAATCAGAACCCAAGGTGAAGGCTATGGGGTGGAAGGCTCGGTGAAGTGCATGTTGCAATAATCCTGGTGAAAAATGATCCTCGACGGGTCAACAGAAGTCGTTCCTGTACAGGAGGGACTCGGAGCCTCCGAAACCTACTGAGGGTACGAGGTCAGAGGGAAGCCGCGTTCGGAGGGCCTCTCCCCCCTGGCCAGCTCCAGAGCGCGGGACGTCTTTCCTCCCGCGGAGGGAGCCAGGATTCTGCCGTGCGGACGCCGGCGACCCGGGTGTCACCGCAGTGGCCAGCCGGCGAGCGCACGGCCGCTCTGCGCAGGCAACAGTCCTCTGACCCGGGGCAGGGGCATCACACTCCGCCCGCCCGCCCGGTGCCGGGACCACAGAGAGCAAATGGAGTCTCCCGGGGGAGGTTGACTGGCGGCAGCGGCGGTGGCGGCGGGGGACGAGCGTCGCCGCGGGAGCCGGAAGGCCCAGATGTTATTCTTTCATTTATTTGAGGTATACTGCTTATTTGAGATCTTTTTATCTTCAGGTTTGGCATTTATATATATAAACTTCCCTCTTAGAACTGATTTTGCGCACCCCATAAGTTTTGGTATGTTGTGTTTCCATTTTAGTTTGTCTGAAGATATTATATTTTATTCTCCTTTTGGTTTCTTCCTTGATTATTCAGGAGTATGTTGATTAATTTCCACATATTTATGAGTTTTCCAATTTCTTTCTGTTAGAAATTTTTAGTCTTATGTCACTGTGTTCAGAAAGGATACTTGACAAGACTTCAATCCTCTTAAATTTTTGAGGACTTGTTTTGTGGCCTAACGTATGTCCCTTCTTGGAGAATGTCCTCTGTGTGCTTGAAGATAATGTGTATTTTGCTGGTGTTGAATGGAATGTTCCTTGTCTCTTGTTCCAGTTTTTTACTAAAGTCTATTTTGTTTGTTGTAAGAATAGCCACTCTTGCTCTTTTTGGTTTCATCCCCTTACTTTCAGTCTGTGTGTGCCCCTAAAGATGAAGTGAGTATCTTGTAAGCAGCGCATTTTGGTTCTTGTTTTGTTCTCCGTTCAGCTACTCTGTGTCTTTTATTTGACTACTTTAGTACATCAACATTTAAAATAATTGTTGCTAGGTAAGAACTTACTATTGCCATTCTGTTCATTGTGTTTTGACTGTCTGGTAGTTTCTCTCTTTTTTTGCTTTATTTCTCTCTTGCTATGTATTTGGTGATTTTCTGTAGTGGTATGCTTTGATTATAATAATAATAATATTATAATTATTTTCATTGTTACTTTTGAATCAGTGTCCCACTCTGTTGCCCAGACTGGAGTGCACAATCATGGCTTACTGCAGCCTTGACCTTCTGTGCTCAGGTGATTCTCTGTTGGGAGCCGGCCACGGAGGCCCACTGAGCACTAGGGATATGAAGGACCGTTGACCCTGAGACCACTAGGATGTTTTCGGGAGCTGTTGACCAATTCCCTCCTTCCTTTTCCATTTGGCACAAGCTACCAGGAAAGGCTCCAGCTTGTTCTAACAGAAAACTCTGAGACCAGAATGTACACAGCTAAACCTGGGAGTCTATTGTTCCCATTTTCCATGGCTTATGGTCTTTTGCTTTATCACAATTTAAGTTTGACTTTGAGTCACATTGAGGAGCCTTAGTGCAGGTCACGGGTTCTCTTGATGTGACTTTCAGAAATTTATAGATATAGGTTTTATAAAATAGTTTATATAGATTAAGAAAATTTTAGTAACCATTTTATTACAGAAGTGTGGCTACTTCAGTTTGATTTAGGGGGGGCAGTGAAGTTTGTATTAGGCCGGAGAGAGTAACCATAGCACCAACTGTTTTATAGAAACCAGTTTGAATTAGCATAGAATAGCAAAAGGCAATATATCATTATGTCGGTTTTAGGTGTAAGTATTGAATGATGTTATGTAGCTATAAACAATTAAGGGTACATAGAAACCAGATAAGAACTTCATGTTTTACCTTATGTTTGAAAAATACATCTGCTTGAGAGTGGGGGGTGTCCTGTGTGCACCTGGACCTGTTCATGTGAAAGGCACATGCTACCTTTTGTGTAACCATAGCAGCAGAGGTTCCTATGATGATAACTTTGCAGAGTTTGGGGATAAAAACCCTGGGATTGAACCCATTAAACAGCTTCTGGTAACTTGAGCAAGAGTCCAGTCTCTTTCTTTCTCCCCCCTTTCTTTCTCTTTATATCTATCCCTCCAGTTTGAATCGTTGATGTTGTCACACCGCCAGAGACCTCCCATCCCTGCAAGGGCAGGACCCCTGCAATTCTCCACCTTACCATCCCAAGTATCTGGGACTACAAGTGCATGCCATTATGCTTGGTTAATGTTTTGATATTTTTTATAGAGACAAGGGCTTGCTCTGTTGCCTAGGCTGGTCACAAACATCTGGGCTCAAGCACCTCAGCCTCCCAAAGTACTGGGACTACAGGTATGAGACACTATGCCTGGGTATCTTTTGTGTATTTATTACATGTTTTTTATTTGTGATTACCATGAGGCTTATGTAAACATCTTAAACAATTAGGGACCACATTAGGATATCTGGGTCAACATTGAGCTGCATGTAAACAGTGGTCCCATAAGATTATAATGTGTTTTCACTGTACCTTATTTATGTTTAAATATCCTTAAATGCACAAATACCATTATGATGTAATTGCTTACAGTATTTAGTACGGCAATATGCTGTACAGGTTTTCAGCTTAAAAGCAATATGCCATTCCATAAAAGTTAGGTGGGTAGTAGATGATACCATCTATATTTGTGTAAGTAAATGCTTACACAATAATGAAATTACCTAATGCTTACACAATGATGAAATTATCTAATGATGCATTTCTTAGAAAGCATTGCCATCATTAAGTCCTACATAACTGTGGTTGTAACAATCTATTTAAGCACCTAACAATGTAACTTGAATCATATACAGAACCTCTACCCTTTAACCTCCTTCTACTTTTTAATGTTTTTTATGTTGGAGTTTACAGTTTTGAATATTGTGTATCCATTAGAAAACATTGTAGTTATATTTATTTTTTTAATGTGTTGCCTTTTAACCTTTAGATTAGAGTTAAAAGTGAATGCACTTCACCATTAAAGTAGTGGAGAATTTTGATTTTTGGCTATATATTTCTGAGTGACTTTTATACTTACCTATGGTTTCACGTTTCTGAATAGTCTTATTTTATTTCACCTTGAAGAATTCCCTTTAACATTTCTTGCAAGGCAGCTCTACTAGCAATGAACTCCTTCAGTTTAGTTTTTAGTTAGGATATTGGAAAGTCTAGAAGCCCTAACCAAAGCAATTTGGAAAAGAAATGGTGAAATTGTCTGTTTGCAGATGATGTGATCTTATATATAGAAAACTCTAAAGATTCTAATAAAATACTTTTAATACTAATTTAAAAATTAAGAAAATTAGTAGGATACATACTTAACATGAAAAATCTGTTGCATTTCTATGCATTAACAATGAACTATGTAAAAAGATATTAAGAAAACAATCTCATTTATAATAACATTTAAAAAGCAAATACTGAAAGATAACTTTATCAAAAGAGGTGAAATATCTGCACAATATAAACTATAAAACACTGATGGGATAAACTGGAGGATACAAATTCACATACTAATAAATGAATTAATATTGGTAAATGCCCATATGACCTAATGTGATCTACAGATTCATGCAATCCCTGTCATCATTTATATGATTGAATATTATACAGCCATAAAGAACAACAAAATTATGAACTTTTCAGCAACCTGGATGGAATTAGTCTATAATACTCAGTGATTTATCACAGAAACAAAGATCTGAGTACCACGTGTACTCACTCATAAATGGACCCTGAACATTTATCATAATACTATAAAAAAGGGATTGGCAGTAGTGGGACACTTCCAGGAGAGGGGGGAACATAACATCAATAAGGGTACCCATACTTTGCCTGTATGATGACCACATATGTACCTAACCCTCATTTTACCCCACATTTTTGAAATAAAATAAAATATGTTTTTAAAAAACTATTTATTTTTTATTCCCCTCAAAAAAATTCTAATGGGATTTTGAAAAATAGAAATAGAAAAAAAAATCCTGAAAGTGTCTACAGAACCACAAAAGACCCCAAATAGTCAAAGCAATAATGAGCAAAAAAACAAAAAAAGAAGTTGGCAGCATCACACAACTTGATTTAAAACTATATTTCAAAGCTTTAGTAATAAAAATAGGATGGTACTGGCACAAAATTGAATGTAAAGAGCAAGGGAAAAAAATAGGGAGCACAGAAATAAATCTATGCCTTTACAATCAATTGATCTTTGACAATGAGGCATACACAATAAGGAAAGTTTAGTCTTTTCAATAGATAATGTTGGGAAAGCTATCCACATCCTGAAGAATGAAATTGAACTTAATCTCACCCCATATACAAAAATGGACTCAAAATGAATTACATACTTAAATATAAGACTTGAAACCATTAAACCCCTAGAAGTAAACATAAAAGAAAAGCTATTTAACACTGTTTTGGCAGTAATATTTTGGCTTTGACACCAAAAGCATAGGCAATGAAAGCAAAAACAGACAAATAAAACTACATCAAACTAAAAAGCTTCTTCTGCACGGCAAAATAAATGATCGATAGATAGAGTGAAGAGACAATCTATAGGATGCAGGAAAATATTTCCAAACTATAATCTGATAAGAAGTTAACACCCAAAATATATAAGGAACTCATACGACTACAAAGGAATAGACCCTTTTCTAAAAAGACACACAAATGGCCAGGAGGTATGTAAAAAGATGCTCAACATCACAGATCATCAGGGAAGTGCAAATGAAAACCACAAGATATCACCTCACATCTGTTAAGATGGCTATTTTAAAAGTCAAAATGTAACTAACGTTGGCAAAGATTTGAGAAAAGGACACCCTTGTTTGTAGTTGGTAGGAGTGTAAATTGGTGCTGCCGTTATAGAAGGCAGAATGGTAATTAAATTAAAAATAGACCTAGATATTATTGTAGCACTGGCCTCAATGGGAAAAACATGCAATCGACCCAGTTGCCCATTGATAGTGAACTGGATAAGGAAAATATGGTACATATACGCAATTGAATATTATGCAGCCATAAAGAAGAACAAAATCATGGCCTTCCCAGAAACATAGATGCAGCTGGAGACCATCATACGAAGCGACCTGTCACAGAAACAAAGAATACCTCTCATAAGTGAGTTCTGAACACTGGAAACACTAGCACAAGGTAGGACCCGTAAACAGTGGACAATGTTAGGGGAGGGAGGGAGGGAGGAAAGGCGAGAAGCGGGTATGTGGGAACTCAGCATGTACCTGGCTATGGGAGGGAGGACAGAGGGCCAGATAGAAGCCCAACCTCACCTGCATGCAACCTACTTATGCAGCAAATCCCCACTTGTATCCCATAACTCTAAAATTAAAAAAAAAAAAGGCCTGGAAGTTGAGTCTGGTCTTGAGCAGCTTCCTCTGGTATCCCTAACGTGTTCTGTACACATATCTATTTCTTTTTTCATTCTTTCAAGAAAGCAGGATTTATTGGGAGGACAGAAAAGCTCCCACAGTGAAAAGGTACACGAGGGGGTTGCCTGCACTCATCTCTATTTCTAAACGTGTTTTTCCTTCCTCCTGTCTTCCACTCCAGAAATCTGGAGACTCAGTTTTAGCCAGAATCACATAGAGCGGAAGATTTGAGTGCTATATGAAATTCCTTTATGACACCATTCTACATCTCTGCACAGTATTAACTTGGGATTCACGTAAGGATTCACATGGTAAATTTGCCTTGATGCTACAAGAAGGTTTGAAAAGAAGGCAGAGCCTCTGCTTGTTGGTCATCAGGTTTTTATAGGGCTTTAATGGGATTTGGGTTCTTCTGACTGTAGTATCATGAATGCACATGAACGTCTCTCCTATATCTGCTGTTTCTTCTTTCGGTCTACAGTCTTTTCTTCCCTTAGGTTACTTGAACCTTGAATTCAAGCATTTATTAACATGTGTTGTGTTTGGTGTTGGGCTTTGTATTTGACATCTTAAAATTTTATCCGACAATTTTCACCTTTGATTTAATTATGGCTCTATAAGTTATTTCTGTCATGTTATTTTATGCTCTGTTTTACACACATCCTTTACTGTTTCTTTTGCACCTCCCACTTTATAGATCAAATGTTGTTCTGTTCAGGCCAGATGCAGTGACTCATGCCTAAAATCCCAGCACTTTAGGAGGTTGAGGTGGAAGGATTGGTTGAGCCCCAAGGCTCAGTGAGCTATGATTGCGCAACCGGGCAACAGAGCAAGACCCTGCCCTCCTACCCCCCACAAAAAAAGCGTTCTGTTTGTTTCAAACTTGAAAATGTTTCATATTGTAATGGCAGCTACATCATTATTTACACTGATTTTCTTCTTAATGTCTTACAAGTATCAAAATTGACATTATCTCAGCAAACCAGACGAGTACTATAGCTTCCTTTTCTCAAGTTGGTTTTGCTTTCTGACCACGACAGCCTTTTGTCCAAGGGGATATTTTCTGAAGCTTTACTGAGTTGTTTTTGATATATTTTTAATGTATTTTTTTGGCTAAAATTAGCACCACCATCCATTCTTTATTCCATAAATCTAATGACACAACCCTAGATTTACTTTTCTTCTTACTGGAGTATTTCCTCTAGGAATATTTTCAAAGGGATTTATGCAAAATAAAACCTTTGAGGCTGTATTTTATGATAACATCTTTTCTATACTTTCAAAATTAAAGAATTCTGGCTGTACATAATTCATGGTTTAAAATTTGTCTCTTTTCAAGTTTTTAAAAATCGTACTCCATTTTATTCGTGTCTCCAACATTGATTGGAAAGCCTGAGGTCAATCAAGATCAACTGTTCCTCAAAGGATGATCTGACTTTTTGTCAGAGGTCAATCAAGATCAACTGTTCCTCAAAGGATGATCTGACTTTTTGTTCCATTAACAGGATGTTACAAAACAAAGAAGTCTTCAATGTTCTAAGGGTAAATCACTTTGCAACTATAAACCTCACTAAAATGATAACACACTATAAAAGGAATTAAAACCTCCTTGATTCATGCACATAAACAGTAAACTAGCATGCACCCATTCTAGGGAAAAAAAAATTTTTAAGTAATGAAAGAGATATTCATTAGACTCAAGTATGGTTGAATGTAAGGATGCAAGGCTTGTAAGTGGCAACAGGCCTAGCAAGTTTCTGTCCAAAGTTAATCACATAGAAAAAGAAGAACAAGAACTGGATTATCACAAAGTTACCTATATGATGTTCACTTGTATACCTAATCCTGAATTGTACCCCACATCTTTAAAATAAAATATTTAAAAATCTAGATTACCTTCGTGATATGATAAAAGTTGTGTTATGTTTATTTTTAGTCATTCAAACTAAAGGTAAGTAAAACTCCTGGAAGATAATAATGCACCATAAATGTATCAAAGTTGAGAAAAATACTGTATTCTTAGTGATCTATTGAAGAATGTACAGTTTTCAGAAAAATATTTTAAAATGGATGTCACATAGGGAAAAAAAGGCATTATTTCAATTAATGGAGAGAAAGAGAATAATTAGATTTCTTCATGATTCTTGAAACCTGGATTATTTTTGTAGGTTTGGGTATGTTCTGATATCACTTTGTTGCCTTCCTATAGATCAAATAATGCCACCTCCACCTATGGTTAAAACAAAACATAATCATAATGCTGTCAATTTATTTGAGATGCCATGATATGATCGACCTATGGACAAAACACAGAAGACATTATTATAATGAAAAATAAGATGTAAGTTACATAAAAGTTGGCAATACAAGCATCAAAGTGTATTTGATCAAAGTCAAGAGCCATGATGGGAAGTTGGGAGAGAGGGAAGTTGCACATGAATCTCCACACCCTACTGAGCCCATTAATTGCATTCAAACTGGATGCACAATATTTAAGCACAGTATTACACACTATAAGCATATCATTTAGAGAAAGCACGATAAAAAGCCTTAAAATAATAGTTTAAAGACCAAATAGGAAACATACTTTTAGAAGAAGAGA
>NW_007247798.1:10289-11058 GCF_000164805.1 Carlito syrichta | reverse complement strand
GCAGTGCTTGGTTTAGTGTGACCGCAGACTAAATAATGTCCCTTAAAAACATAAGAGCAGCCAGGCTCGGTGGCTCAGCCTGTAATCCCGTGCTTTGGGAGGCTGAGGTGAGTGGATTGCCTGTGCCTGCAGGTTTGAAACCCGCCTGGACAACTTGGCGAGACCTAATCTCTACAATAAATTAAAAAACCAGCCGGGCATGGTAGTGCGTGCCTGTAATTCCGGCTACTTGGAAGTGTGAGGTGGAAGGATCGCCGGAGCCCATCAGGTCGAGCCTGCGGTGGTTGGAAGCGGCCACTGCACTCCAGTCTGGGCGAAAGAGTAAGACTTCAACTAAAAAAAAAAACAAAAACCAAACAAAAAGCACACACAAACATAACAGCATTGGTTATTGCCTCTAGTTGTTGTAACAGAGGCTTGAAGGGCTTACTGGAAATAAACTTCAAAGAGATGTAACCATCACTTTCTGGATGACTGGAAATTTTGGTAACATTTAGCCAGCCATTTATTTACCTGATCTTTCAGTACAACAAAATATTTATCCTGAACAAATATTTTCCTATGATGCTGTCCCTTCCCCCTTTTATTGTCTTTCTTTTTTTGTTGTTGTTTTTGACTTGGAGTCATACTCTTGTTGGCCCAGTCTGGAGTGCATTGTCAGGCTCATGGCCACCGCAGCCTCAAACTGCTACCTCAGTCTTTCCAAGTAGCTGGAACTACAGACACACACAACCACGCTTCAGCTAGTTTTTATGATTTTTTTTTTTAA
>NW_007247798.1:0-10204 GCF_000164805.1 Carlito syrichta | reverse complement strand
GCATTTCCTCCAGCATTATAGAAGCATTCCTTTTTCTCTGCAACCTCGCCAGCCTCTAATATTTGTTTTATTATTGATGGCCATTCTTACTGGGGTTACATTGTATCTCAATGTGGTTTTGATTTGCATTTCTCTGATGATGAGAAGACATTGAGCACTTTTTCATGTGTCTGTTGGCTGTCCATGTATCTTTTGCAAAATATCAATTCATGCCTTTTGCCCACTTTTTTATAGGGCTTTTTTTTTTTTTTTTTCCTTTTGGCACGTTGAGTTCCTTGTAGATTCTAAATGTTAGACCTTTGTCAGATATACAATTGGCAAATATTTTTTCCAATTCTGTGGGTTGTCTCTCTGCTCCCTTGACAGTTTCCTTTGCTTTGCAGAAGCATGTCAGTTTGATGAGGTCCTCCTTGTCTATCTTATTTCTTATGTATGGGTATGGGCACTTAAGGTTCTGCTCAGGAATTGGTTGCCAGTTCCAATTTCCATAAGGGTGTCTCCTGTGTTTTCTAAGATTCTTATAGTTTGAGGTTTTACATTAAGGTTCTCATCAGGAATTGGTTGCCAGTTCCAATTTCCATAAGGGTGTCTCCTGTGTTTTCTAAGATTCTTATAGTTTGAGGTTTTACATTAAGGTTCTGATCAGGAATTGGTTGCCAGTTCCAACTTCCATAAGGGTGTCTCCTGTGTTTTCTAAGATTCTTATAGTTTGAGGTTTTACATTTAGGTCTTTGATCCATTTAAAATTGACTTTTGTGTATAGTGATAGGTAGGAGTCTTGTTTTAACCTTCTGCATGTGGTCAGCCAATTTTCTCAGCACCATTTACTGAATAGGTTCTCCTCTCCCTATCCTGGATGTTGCTGGAGGCTTTGTCAAAGATGAGTTGGTTGAGAAACTGAGACTTTGCTTCCGGAATCTCTATCCTGTTTCATTGGTCTATATGCCTGTTCTCGTAAAAATACCAGGCTGTTTTGACTACTGTAGCCTTATTGTACAGATGAGGTCTTAGCAAGTTGCTCAGACTGGTCTCCAACCTCCAGTCTCAGGCAATCCTCTCACCTCAGCCTCCCAAAGTGCTGGGATTACAAGCTAAGTCACCGCACCTGACCTTATTTTCTTAACATCTTGGGGCTTTGCTGAGAGTTTGTTGGACAGAGTAAAGGAAAAATAACCAACAAACTTCTGCAGTTAGTCACATCTCTGCTCTACTAAATTACACAATGCTGGAGCATTGAAGGAATTAGTGTCCCTACAGGGAATTTGACCCTTACAGAGAATTCCTGTTTCTTGCAAATAGATTTCGTCTTCTCCTAGGGACATGTAGCATTTACTGTGTCCCACAGGGTAACCATATTTATTAGACTCTTTCTAGTAAAATGCTATGTTTCTTAGGTTAAAAAGGCTTTTAAGGCATATCCCAATATCTTTCTAAAAGGAAGGCCTATTGACTGCATATACGTAATATTTGCTGTTTAGGCTATTTCCAAAGCATAAAGGAGACGGTTATATAGGTAATACAATTATGGAATACCAAGTGGGGAATGAGGACAGATCCAGCAATTAATTTGGTGAGTTTCACTGGCCACTTGGTAAACTAAGAGAACAAAGGAATTATGGTCATGGTAAGAAATCACAGGGAAAAGTAAAATAAAGAGGAAACAGAAGGGAATCATGGCAGGTTTGCTAAGGAGGGGAGTGGAATATGTTTGTAGTTAGAAAAAAGAATGGGTGAGGATGAAGCTGGGGCTTTGTAGGGAGCACAGGAGTATAGGAGGATGCTGATGCAGACAGCAAAGATCAAAAGTCAAGGGACAAATAAGGGGAATTCAGGTGGACCTTGTTCTATGGTCTTGGACAGTAGCTGGCTGCTTCATCACATTCTTTCCTTGTTCCATAGTTTTGGGGATGGAACCCAAAAACTACCTCCAGCTGTTGTCTACTTCTGGAGGTTTTTGATAGAGCCTCAATTTGAGACTTTTGGTTAAAGTGCTCTTCCAATCCAAATAGATCTTGTACTGTTTTAAGTCAGAGACAGACTCAAGGTTGAACACCCAGTAATCGGACACCACTGTTAGCAATAAATAAAACTATATAAGATTTCTGTCTGAGTACAAGTTTAGTTTTCTAATGGTGGTGCCATCTTACTTACTCATGAATCAAGGAGGGAATGATTAGGTAGTTTGAAGAGAAAGGCAGCCTTGACTTGTTGGCTATAGAGCTGTGTGCATTTAATTAATCCAGAACAGTATCCAAGGATATCGAACTGCTACTCAGGATTTGTAGGGCATTCTCATGGGTCTTCCTGTCATGATTTCAAGAGGGATCATTTATGTGCAGGTAATATCAAAGATCTGAGAGTCATAGGGCGATGGGTGATACCTGTGGCCATTGTAAGTTCATTACTTCAGACAGTTTGGGCAGTTTGGATTGAGGTTGCTGTTGGCTTTTTTTATAGAACTTAATGACAGAGGATGGTGAAGGCAGTAGGGTCTTTGGCTAATAGGTGTTACCTTTTCTGCTTCCTGAATGTTTTTTCCAGTGAAATATGATCCCCTGTTACTAGAGACAGTAGAAAAGATAACCCATGTGGGAAGATTCACGCTAGAAAAATTTTGACAACTGATGTAGCTGAGGTATTTCAGCAAAGAAAGCCTCTACCCAATTAGAAAACATGTGGATAAGGATGAGTACATACTGGTAGTTGTGTCCTTTTGATAACTGAATAAAATCCATTTTCCAGTGAGGGAAGGACCTAGAAGAAGCCACTTCCCTTTCTTGTCCCATCTTTATATGTTTTTTCCAAGATATGATTTGGCAGATGTGGCAAATGTCAACAGCTTAGTTCAAATAAACTCTCAAGAGTCCAAGTTACATTTTTTTGTTTGATACACTTTGGAGTTTTTTCCTTTCTGTGGCGAGTTAGGTTGTGTAAACTGTACAAAATTACTTGGGTGGTGGACTTAGAAGTCATCAAATAATGACCTTGCTGTTTGCAAGTCCATCTGGGTAGATTTAACATCTAGCAGCTTTTCCCCATCCAACTCTTTCTGGGTCTGAATTTGTTACTTGAGACATGTGGATTTTCTTTAATATTTCCTTTGGAGGGATCCTAAATAAATTGCCTCTGTCAAAGGTGGTTAAATAATCCACCAGGATTTTTGATACTTGAAGAAGAACTCAGGTGGAGGGTCACAAGGATTGGAGACTTCCTGGATTTATTAAGTGGCCAAGAAAGTTTATTAAGCAATTTATTTTTTGAACTTCATTTGAGTTTTTTATACTATGTCCCTTACTTTTAATTATACCAACTAGCTAAGCTAATAGGAATGCTTCTTGAAGTTTTGTTATTTGTGGTTAGCTTTTGAATGGGAACTAAACCTCCATTTCCATAACATACCAAAACCACGCAGTATCCCCAAATCATGGCATCATCATGATTTATGTTAAGTTCATTCCCTCTGCCTTGTGTAAATCTGACTGAAAGCAATTAATTTAGCCATGCAGACTGTTTTAGCATTGGCAAGACTTGATATCCACGAGGTCTATGTTGATCAGTAATGGCATATCCAACCTGAAAATTTCCATCATTCTTCTTGAGATAAGAGCCATTGATATAAGGCATAAGGTCAACTAGGGGGAGAAGGTTTTATGAAAAATTTAACCTAACTCTTTTTTTTTGGAATATTTTACCTACAGCCCAGTTTAATGTAATTTTTCCTACAGTCAATATATCATGACACAGATATTTAGTGGCAAAATTATGGAGCGGTGGGCTCCCCTGATGGGACAAAAAGAACAGGGTAGCAAGTGTAAAGTTTTGGCAGCAATGGATTGTGATATGGAGAGTGATACTATTTTATGGGAAGTGAGTCAAGAAGTAGAGGAGTACTGTGTGTTTTCATTCAATAGGGTCTACACAGCATAGAAAACATATATATCGAGTGAGTAGTCTAATACTAACACAGAAGTGGCCTGAATAAGCTTGAAAGTCATGGCCACTCATAGATAATGGGGTACACTTTAGCTATTGAGTGTGGGGTCCAAGTATAATCCCCAGAGGTCTCTGGGGTCCACTACACCTCTTGGATCATGTTCCAAGAGCATGACTCAATTGCTCATTTACAAACAAGAAAAATGGTAGAGTGTAATTGGACAGTCCAAGATCAGTAAATAAAAACAGAGGAACCTTGAGACTTAAAAGATTCCTTGGATGAGGGGCTTCGACTAGTGGATCTGGAATGATTCTTTAGTTATGTCACATAGGGAAAAGGTAAACACAAAGAAGTTAGGTATCCACATTCTACAAGAACATATAAAGTTAAAAAAAAAACCTCTCTGTTGTTTTATTTCAGGAAGAGGAAAATTTTTTTAATGGCAGTGGCTCAGTTTGGGGATATAGTTTTTCCTATAGCCAAGATACAATGGCACAGATATCAGACACACAGAAAACATAACTGAGCTTTGTCTCTAGCCACATTGTGGCTCTTTTTGGTTAATGCCATAACTTTCAGAACATAGTAAGCGGTTATCTACCTATTGACTTTAAGTGGAGTCTCCTAGGAACTTTAAGTCTCTCAAGTTGGCATTTAGTGTGCATAATAGCAGAAGCTTTCATAAATTCTTGGATATAATAGTTCAAGTATGTTGTTAGCTTTCTTAGGTGAAGGCAAACAAACATTGGGATTCTTTATAGAGGGGAAAATTTTAAAAGACTGAATGCCAATAGATAACCCTGAAATACTGGGTATTAGAAGGAACAGCAGGTAAGATGATGTGAGGATTAGCTACCAAAGGAAACCTTTTGACAATTTTATTGACAGATCTCAAATTTTGGGCTATCAGATATCCCTTTCCATTTGGTTTTTGAACAGCCAGAATGGAAGTACTGCATGGGATGGAAGTGGGGATAAGTTCTTTAATGAATTCTGCTTTATTGGGCAGAGCTTCTCAAGTCCTTCAGCTTTTAGTGATATTGGAAGAAACCTGGAGAGCTGCATAGAGGCATCAACTTCTCTCTTTAAGGGCTCTACTTTCCACATGCACCCAATATCAGTGGAAATTTTTGCCCACAAGGTATAGGAAATTCAGTGTCTAACAGTTTATTTAAGTTTTGGTTAGATGAGTGCTAGGTTTAAGAGGCAGAGAAACATAGGGGAAGTCTAAAAAACTCATTAGAGGACATAAGTATGAAAGGGAGAGGTCTTTTGAGGACATAATGAATTTTGATATCCCAATTCATGAGACGATCCCTACCCAACACACTTACTGCGGTGGTAGAATTGGGAAGGAAGTGGTGCTGCACTTTATGAGGTCCCGTATAAACAGCAAGAGTCCAGGAAAGAGGCAAACCATCAAAACCCACCACTAGTCAAGTTTGGTGATTCTGAGGAAGCATGACAGGATGTTAGGTGGTGTTAAGAATAGAATGAATGCATTGCTCCAACAATTCGGGCTTTTTTGTTTGTTTTTTCTAATCCCAATTCTCAACATGCTGTTTTGCTTCTGTTCTTTCTTCCAACTGAAATAATCCTGCTGCCTCTTTGACTTGATGACCTTCTTAGTAACCATCAGGATTTAGATCGGTCTTTTCTGAGTTCCCAGAGACTCAACAAGTCCTCCTCAGTGTCTTTCCACAGAACCAACCACTGATGCACTTACCCTATTGCACTATGGCCATCCGTTTGTAGGTCTGTCTTCTTCAATTCACTGTGCTATCCTGAGAGGCATGCAGCACAACTCCTGGAGAACAGAACAAGGTCAGAGAAGGCAGGATTTTGTGAGTTTTTCCGGCCAAATGCATTCCTATAAAACTGTCTCCAGAAGTGTCTTTATGGTGGGGGGGTGGATCAGAGCAACTGAAAACCAGCGATCTAAAAATGTATTTGAAAAAAGTGAAATGCGAAATTTTGGGAAAGATGTCTCACCCTTTACAAATTTAGATGTAGTTTTCACATATATTTTTCATTTTTACCAAAAGTAGTAATACAATGTGTATTGTAAGATACATGAACTGGTACATCGTTCTGTATTTAAGGGGTTTATAATGGATGCTGTGACTGAAAATCACCTGAAGTAGGATCCTAAATTTTAGAGACAAAATGAAGGGCAGAGTGTGCATGCGTAGCTGGTTTTCAGGGAGGAGGTGAGTTCAACTTTAAAACATATTGTCACACTCTGTTGCTGTGAGTGTGGTAGTTGGTTTGCACTGACTGAGTAACAGCATCCCACAGACATATTCACCCTGCTGTCACTGATTGGCTGCAATTCCACAAGCAGGCTGAGGGGAAGGTTCATTGAAAACTCTTTGTGAATTGATAGGCTGTAAAGAAGAAGGGTCCTTTTAAATTTTGGCATGGAGTGGAGGTGAGTGTGTGAGTGGTCAACATGGTTCTCCACAAGCAATTTGGAAGCTCAAATGACATGATTGCTCATTGGTATCACATGTTGCCCCGTATGAAGTGCTCTTGTGATCTTCACATTCAGTCAGTCACAGACCGAAATTTTCTTCTTCAATTGGCAGTTGCAGTTCTTAAAGACCCTTGAAAAGAGCTGTTAACCTACAAAGTTTGATAGCCACATCCTGCAAATCCAGTCTATGAGAAGCCTACCTCCACCAAGTGACCCTCTGTGTGCTTTTGTTTCCCATATTGCCCATACAAGGTGCCATGCTGCAGTGATTCCGGGCAAAGTTTGTATTCTTCTTGAATATTTTGCCAACTTTGGAATGTTTCTTTTTTGGGTCATAATTGTAGTTGGTGGTACCACTGACTATTCTGTCTTGTTATTTTAAGTTTATGGTGAACATTTGATTTACAACAAATAAATTTTTCTACTTTTAAACACTTCAGGGAAGAAAACAAGAACATGCAGAAACCTTTGGCATGTGACACAATATACTTCATACAGTCAGATTTTAGTATCCTGGCTGAGCATTCATCACTTGACAAGGTGGAGAGATATAAATCATTTTCAGCAAAAACATTTCATAAATGATGAGTAGAAGATATATAGAAGCCCTATAAATCTTGCAGAGCTGTCTTAATTTACTGGTATCTTTACATTGCATCCTAAATCACTTTCTAGATTCTTGCTCTAAGAATATGAAATTTAAGAGCTAATAAGAACATTGGTAATGTATAAATAACAAGAATCAGCATTCCTTATTTATGGCAGGGATTACTCTACAACCTGGGACAAATGCCACTCTGATTTAGTTTGAGAAAGCTCCCGAATTTACCATCTGACTTTGAATAAATGATTCAAAAGACAACTAAATGTTGCAATCTGAGCCTTCATAAATAAAAGTTGTCTCACCTAGCATTCATTACAGAGAAAATAGAAAATAATTACATTAAGCTATATGTGCCTCGATCCCATAAATGTTTTAGGTTGGGGAAGTTAAAATAAAGAGGAAGCAATATGGGCTGAGAATCAGAAAACCTAGGCGCTATCCCAGCTCAGTCACTGATCAAAAGGAACAGACTATTCCTTTGAATGACAGTTTATTCATCAGGTATTTCATACAGCACTTCCTAATTACAAATACTGTAATTCCAATAGCTACGCAATGCAAATACATACATTAACAATT
This sequence comes from Carlito syrichta, assembly GCF_000164805.1. Classification (NCBI taxonomy): domain Eukaryota; kingdom Metazoa; phylum Chordata; class Mammalia; order Primates; family Tarsiidae; genus Carlito; species Carlito syrichta. Next base: position 2,611 of record NW_007247798.1, on the reverse strand, counting down.
TTAAGTTAAAATCTACAGAATAATTTCTATAAACATGTTTGGATTGGCTTTATTATAACGGAATGAGCAAAATAATCGTGACATGCCTGTATTTCTACAGGGATAGATATGTTTATCAATTTTCAGGTTTTTTTTTTCTATTTTATTTAGATTTTTATTGAGAGATTTGTGAGGGGACAGAGTCTTTAGATGTTACCCATGTACATCAGACCAGGAAGCTTGATATGTTTTCAATAATGTACCCCCAGGCCTTGAGGGCCAGGATGCATTCCATTTCAGAGATGCTTTCCAGCATGTGGGTATGCATTTAGTGAGAAAAGAAAACCATAGAAGCTCATTTGGTAAACCTTTAACTGATACAGTACCTGCTTAGTTTATGACTTCCATTCATTCTGCAAATTGGACAGAAGAGAGGTGAACCTATGGATGCATAAATAAAAATAAATATCAGTAAAACCTTACAGCTCTGATTTTCTTTGTTTGTTTGTTTGTTTTAGAGTTGTGCGGGACAAGTGAAGTTTGCTATATCAGTAGGTTGCATGCAGGTGAAGTTTGGGCTTGTAGTTGGCCCTCTCTCCCCTTGGTAGTGGACCAGGTACTCTTTATGATGCCATAACCCGCTCTCTTTCCTCCCTTTCTTCCTACCCTAGCTGTGTCCAGCATTTGCCAATCCCACCCTCATGCTAGCATAACTAGTGTTCAGGGCCTGCTTATGAGTGAGAACATACAGTATCCAGTTCTTTGTTTCTGTGATAGTTTGCTTAGTATGATGGTCTCCAACTGCTTCCAAGTTGCTGCAAAAGACATGATTCATTCTTCTTTATGGCCACGTAGGACTCAATTGTGTATATATACCACATTTTCTTTATCCAGTCCACTTTCAATGGGTATCTGGGTTGGTTCTGTGTTTTGCTATTGAAAAGTGCTGCAATAAACAGGCATGTGCAGGTGTCGTTATGGCAATTTATGTTCCTCCAGGTATATTCCCAGGAGAGGGATTGCAGGATCATATGGAAGCTCCATATTTAATTCTTTTAGACATCCCCATACTGCTTTCCATACAGGCTGAACTAGCTTACATTCCCATCAACAGTGCAAAAGTGTTCTTTTTTCTCCACAGCTGCACCAGCAACTATTGTGTTTTGACTTACTAATGATAGCCATCCTTACCAGTGTTAAATGATATTTCATCGTAGTTTTGATTTGCATGTCTCTGATGATTAGTGAGCCTGAGCATTTTTTTGTATGTCTGTTGGCTGCTTGTCTGTCATCTTTTGAGAAGTCTCTGTTCTTGTCCTTTGCCCACTTTTTAATGAGAGTGTTTGTTTGGTTTCCTCAGTTTTCTTCCTCATACCTATCTGATCTCCTCCTGAGCAGAATACTTTCTAGTCAACAAGTATGCCTCAGCATTTTTTGTCCAAGAATAGCCTGACTCGGCCTGAATTCACAGGCATTGGAGCCATCTTTCTTGGCTTATAGCAACAATTTACCTAGTGTTGATTGTGGATTATTCCATTTTTCTGTCTAGTTTCAGAATCCTCTGACTTTTAAAGCTACTGTTGTAACCTGGCTGGACTTCAGCTGTTGTTCCATCACCAAAAAGTGCCATGGATGTGCACATGTCAAAGAGTAAATAGCTCCACGTTGTATGGTTTTAGAAGTCAGAATTACTTCCACTCAACTCAAGCTTATTATAAAGATGCAGGAGAAAGACAACTGAGAGTAATTATTGCTAAAACCAATCATCATAATGAAATATTTAATGTGTAGTGAAACAAAAACCTAACTTTATTGGGTAACTATTCATGATTTTTAAAACTTTCCTGGATAAGGCTTTCTATCAGACAGAACTTGTTGTCTGCTCCCACTTTTTTAGCATGTTCTTTTTTTCTGTTTGCATTCTTATCACACTAAATGTTTTAAAATTTGCAAAGTATTATTGGTAAGTTATGTGGAAAGTATAAACAATAAAAATTGAACACTGATATACACACCATTTGCTTACGAATTTAAAACTACTCATATTTTTGGAGTCCTCAATTCCATCCTGGTGATTAGTTTCAGTTTTTTTATTTTTTTTCAAAATAAGTGAAATAATACATGACATGTAGCATTATTGTTTTATTTATTTTTAGGTTAAAACAACTGAATCATACTGCATATATTTTTCTGAAGCTTGCTTTGGGGTTTAATATAAAATTTGCAAGATTTGCTTTTATAATATGTTTATCTATATGTTCTTTTCATTGCTTCATAGTATTCCATCACTGGATAGTACTACAATATGCATTCTATTTTATTAGATTGAGGTTATTGTCCACTTTTGCTATTCCAATAAAACAGCTATCATTTTCTTGAGTGAGTCTCCTGGGCATAAGAGTTTCATTTTCTTTAGACTGTAAACCCAATGTTGTAATTATTGTTCCCAAGAAAAAGGGTACATTGTCAGCTTTACTAAGTTAAAATGAATTATTTTCCTATATATGCTGCAATGAGAAGCTAAAGTTTTTGGTAGTTCTATATTCTCAATGATATTTCAGATAATCATGTTTTTTTGGTTTTTTTTTACTGTAGGCAAATTGGTGTGAGAAAAATGGTTTCTCACTGGAAA
>NW_007247797.1:0-8787 GCF_000164805.1 Carlito syrichta | reverse complement strand
TTATTTTAGCATCCTCTCCCTCTCCCTCTCCTGGAAGAAAAGAAGAATGATGAATGGCAAACAGCAGTTACAGCAAAACACGAAGTGCCAGCTTCACACTCCGGAAAGAACACTGCCTCTCCTCCTTGTGGTTTCTGGCACTCCACACGTTAAGAGGAACTTCTCTAGTAATGAGGTACAGAAATGATCCCTGAAAGTACAGTTCTGGTTTGGACACTTAAAAAAAAAATGTCAAGCTAAAAATTACAATCCTCATAAGGCAAACTTTTAACAAATGTGTGAGAAGATATGAAGACGATTTTGAGTTTGATTTTTTGATGCATTACACAGCTGAAATTATTTCAAATGAATAGAAATATTCTTTAATTCTTATGGAAACAATACACAAATACAATAACAATTTGAATAATACTGAAATCCAACTCTTCCCACCTCACTTCCCCTCTCCAGAAACAGTTTTTAGCTACTTTGATGTTACTTCCTAAATTCTAAATTTTATGCTTTCTCTGCTGTATTGTGACATATCTATTTTAGAAAATGTTTTTCCACCCTCGCTAGAGGAAAGATAAGAAAGTTCTACTCCTGCTAACTTTGCTCACCTTTTCCTTTGCAAGACATTATAGTCACTTCATTAATTTTTCTTATTCTGGTTCAGAACTTCATGTAATTTTGCTAGCTTTATTGGAAAATGGTAATGCAGTGGCTAAATTGATCCAGAAATGAACCACCAGCGTTGGAATCCTTGTTCTTCCACTTACCAACTATGCAAAGTTGAATAATTTGCATAGCCTTCCTATGCCTGTTTTCCCATCTATAAATCAAGGAAAAGAATAATACCCACCTCATGTGGTTGCTTGTGATGGTTAAGTAGAATAATGCATTTGCAGACTTTAGTGTCCAAAGGCAGACAATATTTCTTGAGAAATAGGACAATTTTCCTTGCTTTATCAACGTCCACCCTAATCTCATGATTTTCTCTCTGCACAAAACCTTTGTGTCCCCACAGTACCCTTGCCTTTCCTTTCCTCTTGCACAGTTCGCCTCTGCCATTAACCTTTGCTTTTGTTTGTGCTGCGAACATTTGCATTTTGTTATGCAATTGCAGCAAAGTATCCCATGTTTTACCCATAGGTAGACTCTTGGGTTGGAAACTAATAACTTGTGTTGACGATTCACATATTGCTCAGTCCTGATGAAAATAGTGTGATAGGATTCTATTTCCTTCTCTGTCGATAGAGTGCCCCAACTTCTGTCTTTTCAATCAGTTGTTTAAAATCATGCCTTATTTTGGTTTGCTTTTTACTTCAACTATTATTTTCTCCTACAGATTTCATGTTTTTTCTAAAATTTGCCTTACCTTCTTTTTTTTCTTGCACTCTTTGCACATAGAAATTAGTTTTTATTTTCAAACATGATGTTGTTTACTTGGCTGAATCCTTTCCTTTTCTAGAAAACTTGCCTCCACCCCACTCCAGTTGGAAATAAGGCCAAAGTAAGAGCATGGTCTTGGTTGAAAGAGAATCCAAATGGATACTCAAGCTGCATTCAGGGTAAGCCAGAAATGCTAACTAATCACTAAGAGTGAAAAATGTCTAACTGGCCACAGCATCCCAATTTCCTAGATCTGGGGTAGAGTCAGGAATCTGGGGTTCAAATGGCCCTCCAGGTACTGTGATGCAGATAGTTTACATTTCATGTTGTTCCAAACACTGCTTTAACCCTTAAGTGAGAGCTCACTAAAAAGCCCTGTTTACCTCATAAGGCTAAAACTTTTACATAGGATTTGGGAAAAGTCTAGTTAGTAATAAGCAGAGTATTTCCCCTATTGATTACAAGCAAATTCTGTAAAATATTTAAAGAAGTTTATTCTGAGTCAAATATGAATGACCATAGCCCAGGGTAGAGCCTCATGAGGACCCAAGGACCTGTGGCCTAGGAAGTTTGGTTATACCTTGGTTTTATACAATTTAGGGAAACAGACATTTACCAGCAAGAACATAAATCAATACATGTAAGTCATACATTGGCTCAGGCATCTCAAAGTGGAGGCTTACAGTTCACAGGTAGATTGAAAGATTTTCTGATTTTTTAATTTTTTAAAATTCAGGATCAGATGCAGGGAGTCCATTCAGTCAGTCAGAGGCTCGGAATTTTATTTTTGATTTCCATTCTGACCTCTTCTGGTGAAGATTTGTCAGAGGCAACACCAATGGCCTAATTTAAATTTTGTTCCCTATTGTGACCAGAGTGGTGACTACCCTGCCCTGGTTCCATCTTGCCCCGTGGTGGGTCACCTGTGGCCAAAGACTTGGAGCCAAAACACTTACAACCATTTTCAACATTCTAAGTGAGATGGAAGTGGAGGCGGGAAGGCATGCATTAGCTCCTAAAATCTTTAAGGCGATGTAAGAGCCAAAAACCAAAAGCCAAAAGGCAAGGTTACAGAAGTGATTTATTGGTAAATTCTATGCATTGAGCTGTTGTTATCTCAGTTTGGGCTACAGACTTGTAGCAATTAGCTATGCAAAAGATAAGCATTCTGTTATGACCATTAAGCTAAGGAATTTAGAGACTTTTGTTGTGCCACAATTTTTTTTTTTGAGTTGGGGGTCTCACTGTCATCTAAGTTGGAGTGCAGTGGCATGATCATGGCTCACCACAGGTTTAACCTCCTGGCCTCAGGTGATCCTCCCACTTCTTCCTCCTGACTATCCAGGACTACAGGCGAGTGCCACCATGCCAGTCAATTTTTTAAATATTTTTGTAGAGACAAGGTCCCGCTTAAGCTGTGATGCCTAAGCTGTTCTGGAACTCCTGGTCCCAAGTAATCTTGTCTCGGTCTCCCATAATGTTGGGGTTATAGGCATAAGCCACCGTGCCTGGTCCCACAATGCTTTTTTGTGGTCTTTTTAGTAATTCATTGTAAGATGACTGAAACATTTTAAAAAATCTATCTACATATGTTCCATTACTCGGTACAACCATACATATGAGATTTGGTTACCAGATGTCTTGATATTCTCCCACTACTTTTATTTTAATTCTATAGGAAGTAAGAAATTTTTAATGGTTAATTTGATGGAAATGTTTATGGTTCAGATGGTTGGAAAGGGGTCATGTAATGGCTCAATGGCAAAGTCTTTCATTTTCCCAGAGTTTGGGTATACAAGTGCCTGTTAGATCTGGAGGATCTGAATTAAAGTTACCCCTCAAAATGAGCCCTTAAAATCTCTATTTTATCTCAGTTTGATTTATTTTATTTTATTTTAAAGATGTGGGATGCAATGCAGGGTTAAGTTTACAAACGTTGATCATGCAGGTATCTTTGTTGATGAGGTATGCTCCTGGCAGTTTCCCTCAACTGCCAATCCCAACCCCCCTTCCCTAGCAGTTTCCAACTACTGCCAGTCGCTTTCTTATAGTATTATGATAATTGATCAAGGTCCACTTATGAGTGAGAACATATGGTACTCTGTTCTTTGTTTCTGTGATAGATCACTGAGTATGATAGACTAAATCCATCCAAGTTGCAGCAATGTCCATATGTTTGTCCTTCTTTATGGCTGCATAATATTCCATTGTGTATATGTACTACATTTTTTAATCCAGTTAAACTTCGATGGGCAGCCTGGTTGGTTCCACATTTTTGCTATTGTGAATAGATCTGCCACAAACATATGTGTGCAGGTATAGTTTTTGTAGAATGACTTGTGTTCCTTTGGGTATATTCCCAGCAGGGGAATTGCTGGGTCATATGGAAGATCAATTTCTAGTTTTTTTCAGATATTGTCACACTATTCCAAAGAGGTTGCACTAGTTTGCATTCCTACCAGCAGTGTAGAAGTATTTCTTTTTCTCTGCATCCTTGCCAGCATCTGTTGTTTGTTTTCTTAATGATGGCCATTCTTACTGGGGTTAGGTGGTTTTGATTTGCATTTCTCTGATGATGAATGAGGCTGAGCACTTTTTCATGTGTCTGTTGACTGTCTGTATATCTTCTTTTGAGAAGTGTCTATTTATGTCTTTTGCCCACCTTTTAATGGGACCGTTTGTTTTGTTCCTTTCAGTGTGTTTGAGTTCCTTGTAGAGCCTAGATGTCAGGCCTTTGTCAGATATACAGTTGGCAAATATTTTTTTCTCATTCTGTTGGCTGTCGTCCTGCTCTCTCGGTGGCTTCTTTTGCTTTGCAGAAGCTTGTTAATTTGATGAGGTCCCAGTTGTCTCTCTTATTTCTTGTAATATGGGCCCCTTACATTCTCACATGCCCACTTCTTCTGTGAAATTTCCTGGGTCAGAGGGAAGATTTCTGTATAGTTTAGCCATGAATGAATACAGATAGGGACCAGTGGGATTCTGAACAGATTCAAGATTTTGGAGTGAGAGAAAGGTAATCTTTGTTTTATTACCCAATTTTGTTAACTAATAAATAGTTTAAAAGAAAAGTTTTTTTAAAATTCTAAACAAAATAAGGAATTAGCAATTTTTTAAAGGACATAAGCTTTGCCTACTTCTGATAATATCTTGAAAAAGAAACTCACAGGGAGATGAACATTTTAATTGTGTGGTATTAAGGCATAGAATAAATTGGTTTAGATAAAGACAAAATTATTTATATTAGTATTTATGTATCTTTATTTTTGAATCTTGATCTTACTCTGTCACCCAGCTGGAGGGCAGTGGCAGGATTATAGCTCACTGCAGCCCCGAACTCCTAGGGTCAAACAATTCTGCAGGCTCAGCCTCCCAAATATCTGGGACTATGAGTACACACCACCACACCTGGCTAATTTTTATTTATTTATTTTTTGGTAGAGAGCAATATAGACAATTTTGAAGTCTTACTATGCAGCCGACGCTAGTCTCAAACTGGGCTCAAGCTGTCCTCCAGGCTCAGCCTTACAATGGGCACATGTAACCACGCCTGGCTAATTTGATTTTTTTTCTTTGTTTTGTAGAGAGCTATGCAGACAATATTTATTTATTTACTTATTTATTTACTTATTTATTTACTTATTTATTTATTTATTTATTTATTTATTTATTTATTTATTTATTGAGTTGGAGTCTCACTCTGTTGCTCAGACTGCAGTGCAGTGGCACATTCACGGCCACCACAGCATCAACCTGCTGGGTTCAGGTGACCCTTCCACCTCAGCCTCCCAAGTAGCTGGCACTACAGGTGCATGCCATTATGGCCAGTTACTTTTTTGATTTGATTGTAGAGACAAGGTTTCTCCAAGTTGCCCAGGCTGGTTTTGAAACCCTAGGCTCAGGCAATCCTGTTATCTCCATCTCCCAAAGTGCTGGAATTACAAGTGTGAGCCACCATGCCTGACTATGTGGAAAATTACATATACATGATGGAATATTATGCAGCTATAAAGAAGAACAAAATTAAAGACTTTTCAGCAACTTGGATGGATTTAGTCTATCATACTTAATTATCTATGACAGAAACAAAGAACTGAGCACCACATATTCTCACTCTTAAGTGGACCCTGAACATTTACCATAATACAATAAGAAAGGGATTGGGAGTAGTGAGACACTGCCAAGGGTTGGGTGTGGGGCACAAAACATCTTAAGGGTACCTGACCTCAAACTAGGCAAAGTGGGAACCAAAGGGAGGCCCAAACTTTACCTGTATGATGACCACTTGTATACCTAAATCTGAATTTTATTCCACATCTTTAAAATAAAAAAAATTAAAATAAATAGTCTTGCTATGTAACCTATGCTGGTCTGAATTCCTGGGCTCAAGCAGTTCTCCTGCCGCGGCATCCCAAAATGCTGGAATTACAGGCATGAGCCACTGTACCTGGTCAAGAGCCGTTTATTTTGATGGACATCTTCTCCCTAGTCTAAAGATGAGGCTTTGGTTAACTTGAGTTTGGTGTCAGGTACCTGCATTGATGCTTACAATTCAGTAGGAGTCAGTGGCCCCTTTTAGATGAGTAGATGTGTCTAAGAGTCAAAACCTTGTAATGTAACAGCACAAGGGTTAGTAAACAATATTTGATAGAGACACTTTTTAATAGGGCTGAAGGGGCCCCTTAACTGATGTCTAATTATCAGGCTGGAAGTGGTGGTATCGGAGTTCTTGACTTAATTGGAAGGCGCAAAAAGATTCTACACCCTTGCAGTGATTCATTTTTATAGTTTGGGTAAGCCTCCAGTATTTGTTTTTCAGGATGTTGTTAAAGATGTTAAAAAACTCAAAACATTGTATTAAAACACAATCACAGGTCACAGTAAAATAATAGTTATGCATTTAATCAGAGTGCTAATCAAAAGAATGGAGAGCGGTATAGAAAGATTCAACCTAAAATAAAATTTTAACCCTTTATAAATTGTTTTTCTGATTAGCCAAAAACATAATAACGACAACACAGGAATTCTCTCAATAAAATGTAAAATCTTTTTTTCATAGGAAAGTTATCAAGAAGGTAAAGAAAAACCTTCTGTGGTGTGATTGTTTCTCCTTACAAGAAGCCCCTTTGGATAATCTGAAATTCAAGCCTGTTGAAAAGAGAACCTGATTTAATCAGACACAGGAATAGAGCATCCAGAGGTATGAGTGAACACTAAATTATAGAGGCATAAAAATGAACAATTTCCCCTGTATCTTTGGGTCTTCATCTAAAAACTCTCATGTATACATCCCCAACATATTTGCATGCCTTCTCTGCAACCCTTCTGTCTTTTCTGAGTTGATTTTTTTCATCAGAACTTCAGAGGACTCCTGGAGCCTACACATTCAGAAAAGCCAAGAGTACAGATGCAAATTATGCTGGAGGAAACATTCAAGATAAAACATTTCAGCATTTGCATAACAACAGATTTAGACCCAAATAAAAAAATATTACAGGTGCCAGGAAAAGTTTAGAAAGAGAATCCCAGTCCTTCTCGAAGGAAGAAAAAGCTGAAAGCAGTGCTTACTGCCGAAGTTGAATTTCTGAGATATAATCTGAGTTTCAAAAAGAAACAGATTATAGAATTGAGAATTTAAATATTAACAATTACATTAGGAGCAAATTAACACTTTAAGAAAACCTTTTGTATTCGTGTTTTTCGTATTGTTTTTGACTCAGATCTCACTCTGTCACCCATACTGGAGTACAGTGGTATAGTCAAGGTTCACTGCAGCCTCAAACTACTAGGCTCAAATGATCCTTCTGCCTCAGTCTTTGGAATAGTTAGGACTATGGGCTCAGGACTCCAAGCCCAGTGACTCAATCACATACAAAATCTTCCATGAATTTTCTCTTTATGAACCCTATCATGATTTACCATTTATGAATTGCTTGGACCTGTTTTTTCCTCAATTTTCCTTTTTCTTAAAAAAAAAAGTCATTTTACTTTAGGAAAAAATGTACCGTACAAGATTCTTTCTCATACAGATTATTATCTTTTTAACTTTTGTTACCTAGAATACAATTTTATATCTATAATTTCCTCCACCACTTGCGCCTACTTACTGGCTCTTTTTTTAAATCCTGTTTCCTAAATAGCCTTTAACTTTGACAAAAATTATTTTCTTTTAGTAAGAACATAAAATTTTTTTCAAATAATAGATATATTCATCAAAATACGTCTTAACTTTGTACACCTTATATACAGAATTAAATATTAACTAGAAGTGTTATTCTTAATACTCTTAAATGTTGTAAAAAAATCCTAAGAAGTAAAAAATCTGGAATTGTCTGTCACATCAGTACTTTGAGATAAGAACCATTTTATAATTATTTTAGATTTATGTATTTATTTATTTGTTTGTTTTTAGAGACAAGTTGTTGCCATATTGCACAAGCTGGTCTCAGACTCTGGGCTCATGCAAGCCTCTTGTCTCAGCCTCTCAAAATGTTGAGATTACAAGTGTGAGCCAGTTGCTTTCAGAAACATGTTTTTCTGTAATATATTTTTTAAAGTTGGAAATTGAACCAGATTTTAATGAGTATCTATTTAACTTAATATAACTTTAAGATTTAAAATTAAGTTCATGTATATTCACTTATTTGATCAGTTACCTAATTTATTCATTTATTTTTAAATAGTTTAACTAGGTTATTTATGAAAACTGAGATATTATGCCAGGCTAGTCACCATTTAAAGTTATTTTCTAGCCGGGCTTGGTGGCTCAGCCTGTAATCCTGCGCTTTGGGATGCTGAGGTGAGTGGATTGCCTGAGCCCGCGGGTTTGAGACCCACCTGGGCAACTTGGCGAGACCTCATCTCTACAAAAAAATCAAAAAAATAGCTGGGTGTGGTAACGTGGTACCTGTAGTTCCAGCTACTTGAAAGGCTGAGATGGAAGGATTGCTGGAGTCCAGCAGGTGGAGGCAGTGGTGGCTGGAAGCGGCCACTGCACTCCAGTGTGGGTGACAGAGTGAGACTCCAACTCAAAAAAAAAGTTATTTTCTTGCTAACTATTTTTTATAACTTGTGACTATCAAATGTTCACCCAAGTAAGAACCTTACGACTGTATATATACTTATTTAAATTATGGTAACTCAGTATTTAGTCATTACATGAAACCAACAATATTGATATAGTCTTATTTATGAGAAATTACACAGAGATAATTTTGTTTTAAGCTGAGTTTATAGTTTTATAACCTCTGTGACAAATCCTGACACCTTATAATATCTAGCAGAGATAAATATAAAACCACATGACCAATACATCTAGACAAATATGTATGACAGCATGCTGAAGACATTTCTATGATTATATTACCAGTAATTTTACAGCCAGATAATTTATTAGGGACTTACTTAATTCACATG
>NW_007247796.1:267330-331343 GCF_000164805.1 Carlito syrichta | reverse complement strand
CAACAGACACATGAAGAAAATGCTCAACCTCACTAATCATCAGGGAGATGCAAATCAAAACCACACTGAGATACCACCTAACTCCAGTCAGAATGGCAATTATCAATAACTCAAAAAATAACAGTTGCTGGAGAGGATGTGGCAAAAAGGGAACACTCCTACACTGTTGGTGGGAGCGTAAACTAGTGCAACCTCTGTGGAAAGCAGTGTGGCAATTCCTAAAAGCTCTAAATATCAACCTCCCATATGACCCCACAATCCCACTACTGAGACTATACTCTGAAGATCTCAAATCACTCTATAAAAAAGATACCTGCACACGTATGTTTACCATAGCATTGTTCACAATAGCAAGAACCTGGAAGCAACCATGATGTCCATCAATAGAGGACTGGATTAAAAAAATGTGGTACATATACACGATGGAATACTATGCAGCCATAAAAAAGAACAAAATCATGAATTTCATGGCAACCTAGATGGAACTAGAGTCTATAATACTGAGTGATCTCTCACTGAAAGAAAGATCTGAGCATCACATGTTCTCACTTATATAGTGGACCTTGATCATCCAACGTAATACCATAAGAAAATGACTGACAGTGGTGGGAAACTATGGGGGGGAGGGGAAGGGAGATGGGATTAATGATAGTAAATATCTGTCTGGGGATGGTGAGACACCTCTTATCAGCAAGGGTGCCTGAAGGAAGCATATTTGTATACCTAACCCTTAACTGTATCCCACAATATCATAATAAAAAGTATTGATTATGGGAAAAAAAAGAAACTGGGTAAATGTACATTATTTAGGTGATGAATACCCTAAAAGTCCTGACTTGACCACTACGCAATCTGTACATGTAACAAAATTGCACTTGTACCCCATAAATTTATACCAGATAAAAAGTGCTTGGGAGTTAACTCCTTGTGGTATGAACTTTGAGCAATGGCCAACAGGAAACAGGAGGAAGTCAACCACTACAACCAGCTCAGGCTGCTCTTCTGGCACAGCTTTTTATGTAGGCATCTTTAGTCATCTCCTAAGATAGGGATCTCCAAACCCTAGACTGGTACTTGTACATGACCTGTTAGCAGCCGTGCCGCACAGCACAAGTTGAGTGGTACCAGCAGAGCTCCGACTTCTGTCAGATCAGTGTAGGCATCAGATTCTTTTTTTTTTTTTAAGATGTGGGGTCATCATGCAGGTAAAGTTTGGGCCTCCCTTTTGTTCCCACTTTGCCTAGTTTGAGATCAGTTGCTCTTATTGGTGTTAAGTGCTTTCTCCCTCCCCTAGCCTTGCCAGCTACTGCCAATCCCTTTTTTACAGTATTATGGTAAATGTTTAGGGTCTGCTTATGAGTGAGAACAAACTCTGTTGTGAACTGCACATGAAAGGGATCTAGGGTGCACACTCCTTATGGGAATCTAATGCTTGATGATTCCCCCAACCCCAGGTCCGTAGAAAAAATTGTCTTCCACAGTATCAATCCCTGATGCCAAAAAGGTTGGGAACTGCTGTCCTAAGGGGAAGAGATGCACTTGTGGGGCCCAGTGCTATATTTTCCCAATCCAGTGTGATACAGCAGCTGGTTGAGAAATAATGCACCTCTTCACAACTTCTTTCTTTGCATTTTTTTTGCCTCACTCTTCTGCCACAGGTTGCATATCCAAAGTAAAGCATCAGTGTTTTAAATCTTTGCTTTGGATTCTGATTTCTAAGAAACCAAGGCTAAAACTGAATTTATAAAGTTCCACCTAAATTTGAATTTTTTAATTATTTATGTATTTTTTAAGGTGAGAAAGCAGGGTTTATTGAAAAGACAGAAAAGCTCCCACGGTGGGAGAGGACTCGAAGGGGGTGCCCCTATTTTTTTAGTTATTTCATTGATCAAAATTCTAAATTTAAGATACAACTCAATGTAAGTTCAAATTAAACATTCCAGATCCTTGGTAAAATTTTGAAATACATGCAAACTTATCGAGTTTAAAGCAAACAAACAAACAAATACATGAAACTTTTACAATGACATGCCTCCTCCAAGCACAGCAAATAGCCTTAATTAAAATGCTCCTTTAAAGGGATTAGCAGAAGTGGGAAACTGTCAGGGGATGGGGGGTGGGATTGACAGTTGAGGGAAATTGCTAGGGGAGGGAGGGACACACCTCATCAACAAGGGTACCTGCATAATCAACATTTATATACCTAACCCTGAATTGTACCCCACATCTTTAAAGTAAAATTTAGAAATTGTAAATGCTCCTGTAAAAAAGTAGATACTGTTACAATGAAAGACCTATGGGTCCCTGAGGTGAACAACCATAAAAAATTATCAAAGATTATTATTAATCTTCTTCATCCACATTATAAAAATAACTATAATGTGAGACAGACAAAATTTCCATTACAATGAACTTCATGGCCTAGACAAATTGATTTCTTGTGGCTCAAGACTTGTATATTGCTCAAATGACTGAAATTCATACTCTCAGGGAGCTGGAAATAAAATAGCTATATCCAAATTATCTAAAAAGAATTAGAAAACATAAGCAATTGCTGTAAAAAAATGTTTAAAAAAATGAAAGATGATATGAATTCTCCAAATGTGTCAATCTTCGTATAAACTGTATCATTTGTTTTTGAAGACTGATCAGGATTTGAGAAGGAAAGGCAAGATGGGAATAGGAAATGCAGTGAGTTAAACCCTGGGAATTCAAAAATAAATAAAATACAGTCCCTGCTCTTGACGACATCACACTCTGATAAAAGAACAGACAAATATTAACTAACTACAAAAAAAATTAGAGTGTCTTAGTCTGTTTGGGCTGCTGTAACAAAAACATAAACTGGGTGGCTCATACACAACAGACATTTATTTCTCACAGTTCTGGAGGCTACAAGTTCAAGATCAAGCTGCCAGCCGATACATTAGAAGGCTTGCTTTTTGGTTCCTAATTGATGCCTCGTCCCTGTGTTCTGACGTGGCAGGAAGAGATAAGAGAGCTCTCTTGGGCTCTCTTTTATAAGGGGACTAATTTCATAACTACACCACCCTCATCATCTAATCAACTATCTTTTGCCACACCCCCAAATACCATCACCATGGTATTTAGGTTTCAGTACTTGAATTTTGGGGGGATACAAATATCAGACCAGGGCAACCCCCTCAGGTCCCTTCCCACTGTGGGAGCTTTTATGTCCTCTCAATAAATCCTGATTTCTGAAAAAACAAAAACAAATACCAGACCACAGCAGAGAGTAATAACATATTTTATGTTGTAAAAGCATAGATGACAGTTGTTAATTCATCTTGGAGTAGGTCATAAATACTCATAGATTTTTCTGGTTAACTAAGATTTGAATTGGTTTAACTAAGATTTGAATTGGTTTAAAGAGGGAAAAATAATAGGTTTAGTTTGAACAAGCTGAATTTGAAGTAAACCATGCAGGTGAAGATGATCTGTGGACAACTGGATTGCAGAACTGAAGTTCAGCTGGTACTTCCAGGCTAATAGGAGAAATGAGATTTGAAAGGATATAGGTAATATTAAATTTATAGCATGAATAGGTCAAGAGAGCACTTACCAGTAAAACAGGGCAGTAGGCTGGAAAGAGACAAAAAGTCCAACTTGGAAATCCATGTAAACACAAATATTTAGGATGAAAAGAGAGTTAAAGAAAGAAAACAAGAAAGAGCAGTTAAAAATTAGGAGGAAAACAATATAAATATTATCTTGAATGGAGGCTGGAAAATTTTAAAGAGGCAGAAGGTGCTTAGCAGTTTTCAATGCTACTAAATAGCCGGTGAAAATGCCCACGAAAAGTTAAGAACTACATTTTCAAGTATCTCTTGTCATCTGGATTCCACATAGTTTCAGTCAGTGGGAGGCACTGGCAAAAAGACTGGAAAGCAAGAGGAAAGAAGTCAGATCATGGAGAGGAATCAGGGTATTTCTCTCCCTTTTTCTCCTTCACACAGCACACCAAGCAGTGGCTGTGTCTTCACTGAAACTCCAGATTTCACCATGTCTCTGCCATGGTTCTCACTCACTGATGGTGACCCTAGTTTCTGGGTTCTGGTAACATCACCAACACCAATACCTCCCATTGTCTCTCCAGTCTGTGAGTGAGCACAGATTTGTGCAGTTCTTGGGTGCTTCAGTTATCCCTATTTGGCTTCTTGGATCTTTCATTCCCCAAGAACACAGGTCCCGAATTAAAGCCCCTCTGCTGAGTCTTTCATAGTGGTTTCTGTCTTCTGACTGGACCATAACAGAGAAATCATGATGATCAAACATCCCTCAGTCCCCAGAACAACCTGCAAATGCCAAAATTGACACACACTCAAGTCCCACTATAAATCCTGCGGAACTCAGATATGCAAAAAAGTGGTCCTGTCCTATATGCAGGCTTGGCATCTCGGAATGCTAAATCTTCCATTCGCATTTGGTTGTAGATATGGAACCCACACATGCCAAGGGTTAACAACTGTATGTAGTAGGAAAAAAATCCATTCATAAGTGAGTCTATGCAGTTCAAACTCAAAGTGAATCCATGTTGTTCAAGCTGCATATTTAGCCTTAATTATCATCTTCCCCTACCCAAGCCTCAACCAAAAGTGTTCTTCCTAATCACAAATGTATAATATGTTAAAAAGAAGGAAAGCACAGACATAAGGAAAAACAATGCCCTGAAGAATAGAAATGCTGTTGAAGTAAGGGCTCTCAGACAATGTGAGCTGATGGTCCTAGAGAAGAAATTAATTGAAGGAAAAGGGGGCATATTGGAGGTCAAAAAGTATTAGAAAGGGAAAATACATCAAGATAAGATGCATAGAAAAATGTTCTACACAAAATCCAAAGAGCTGGGGTGATTAGCCTGCCTAGTAAAGTACAAGTTTCTGAGTTTCTGAGATCTGTGGGAGGGGAGGTAGGATATTAGGGAAAGGGAGGAAAAAAAGAAACAACACCAAATAGGAAGAAAGAAGGATTTTTTTCAATATAAAGGAAACAAATATACTAAATATTTTAAATCTCTGCTGAAATAGGCAAAAAACCTTTATTTATATATATATATAAAACTTCTTTCAAGGTCTAAGAACTCTAGTGCAATGATTTCCATATTAGGTTCACCTGAGATGATCCAGCTGAGTCATGTTGATACCTTAAAATTAAAATAAAAACCAATATCTGAACCCTCCCTTCTAGAATTATTGAAACAGACTTTTTAGGGGATGGATCTTTCAAATCTGACTTTAAAGAACTCCCCACTGAAAGCTAGAGAAACTCAGCTGAAGGAGATAGCTGTGAGACCTCATGGGTAGGACAGATACTAGCACAGCTGAATGATCTGATATCCAAGCAGTAGTAGAGGAATACTTCATTAAAAGAAATGAAGAAGTCTGTCTTAGGTCAGAGATCCCAAGATTCAGAAGAAACATTTCTCAATAAATATGTTTGAATACTCTGGGCAATGACCATGGAAAGTTGCTTCTGATTGAACTGGGTAAGCCTTCTGTTTGAGGACCATTTGGAAAGACTGTGTCTCATACTAGACAAAGTCTTAAAAAATTGTTTATGTCTATGCATACTTGATTGTTTATGATGCAAACATACATCTGAATCTCCCCCAACCTATATTCTTCTTTCTGCATTTGTGGTTTTGTCCTGAATTTTAACCAACTTTTTTCACTCTAGCAGTTTCTTTTAATTCTCCGTTGGAAGGTTCTGGGACATTAAACAAGACAAAACAAAAAATTATTGTTTAAAAACATTATTTTATAGAAATATTTGCTGCACTTATTTTATAGACAACACGATGATTATTTTTCCAGGCTTTATTTTTGTTGTTGTTTAGAGATAACTAGGATAAACAATTTTTAGGAGACAGTCACAGACACCCAATACTAAATGCCTAGCATGTTTGGGCACCTCTGAAGACATTTTCAGCAACTGGTCCACTTTTGAAATGAAAACTGCTCTTGTTAAATTTTAAAAGCAATTTTGTTTGGAATGATTCGTGCAATCTGCAAAGAAACATCAAATCATACAGCTAAGGGGACTAATAGGCTTTGAAGCCTTAGCAACAGACAAAATTTCTGTCTCCCCTTTCCTCCTTCTTTTCTTTCTTTCTTCCTTCTTCCTTCTTTCCTTCCTTCCCTCTGATATATTTGAAAAACATAACAGTGAAGAAAATAGTTATATTCTATGCCCCCATGAGGTTGTAATTCAATAAGATAATCAGATATTAAGCAAATACTTGCACACATAAATGTACTTCTGCAACCTTAAAGGAGATAAAAATATCTGTCAAGGGATTTTACATGGTCAGAGGGTCAAATGACAGGTTTCAGTGCCATTCAGACATCTGAGAAAAATGGCTAGGTAGGTTGTTGGTTATATCGTTAAAGTCAAAAAAAGTGTGAGAATGTTCATTAATACAGTCATTTTGGAAAATGGCAAGGAATTTCCTTAAAACTTATATATACATATATATTTTTTAAAGATATATATACATATAAATTCCCTAAAGTTTGACTCAAATTCTTACTGATTCTCAACCTAGGAGCCTTTTTTAGTATTTGGGGTTTACATACCAAATAACAGATACTATGCATGTATTATATGCATATATGTACACATATACATATGTATATTCCATGCACCTAGATACCTGTATACATGCACAAAACCCACACTCAGATGTTGTCCTCAATCATATCTTTATCAACTGACCCAGCAATCCCACTACTGGCTATATATTCAGAGAAAATGAAATCAGTATGACAGAGAGACATCAGCACTCCAACATTTATTGCAACGCTGTTCACATTAGCCAAGATAGTAATTCCACCTAAGTGTTCATCAACAGATAAAGAAAATGTAGTATATTTACAGCACAATTTACATTAGAAAAAGGAAATTCTGTCATTTGTGACAAGGTAGATGAAACTTGAGGACATTATGCTTTGTGAAATAAGCCAAGCACAGATAGACAAATAGCACATGATCTTATTTACATGCGGAATTTTTTTAAGTTGAATTCATAGATTCATAGAAACAAAGAATGGTGGTTACCATGGTCTTTGGTGACGGTGGGAGAGTTGAAAATTTTTGATCAACGCTTACAAAATATTGTTCAATTAGAAGGAATAGGTTCAAGAGATCTATTGTACAATATGGAAACTGAAGTTAAGAAAAATGCACAGTTAAGAAAATTGCAGTCTCAATTTTAAATGTCCTCACCAACAAAAACTGATAAGTATATGAGGTAATGCATGTGTTAATGAGCTTGATTTAGGCATTCCACAATGTATACATATTTTACTACATTATGTTGTACACAATAAATATATACAACTTTTATGCAATTTGAATAATTAACTAATTTTTAAAACAGATGTGTCATGGATAATAATTGTGGTTAATAGACTGATTACAGCCAAAACATTTGATTGCCAGGTGTTTTCTTTATACCATGATTTGAGATGATCTGGATGGAATTTATTATTTCAAGTAATGATTATTAAGCATTTGTCACTATGGTAGATACATATGTAGTCTTTACTAACCTGGGTGTTAGTCTAATTGAAAAGATAAGATGGATGTTCTTGGAGCAGTTAAGTAGAAAGCCTTATATAATTCAAAACCAAAATGAGAACTGAGGAAAGGACTAATGAAAAGTATCAAAGGCTCCATGCAAAGGGTTAGGAAGGGAGGACACATCAGCATAGAAAGTAGAAAGATCCTGGAAACATATAGTAGCTAAGTCATTCAGGTTAGAGAGTTGGTAGAGATATGATTAGGGCCAACATCCATGTGTGGGGTCTGTAGATAGATAGATAGATGATAGATAGATATAGATATCTAGGTACATAGTATATACATATGTGTATGCATACATATTTGCATATAATATATGCATAGTATCTGTTATTTGGTATATAAAACCCAAACTTCTAAAAAAGACTTCTAGGTAGGGAATCAGTAAGAATTTGAGCCAAACTTTAGGGAATTTAGACATTGAGAAGATAATTTAAATAAAATTGGATCACTCATCCCACAAATACACATCCCCTCTCTCTCTCTCTCTCTCTCTCTCTCTCTCTCTCTCTCTCTCTCTCTCTCTCTTTCTCTATCCCCCTTACCCAACACTGTCATTGTACTTTTAAGAGAAGCAAGTTATTAGTTATTATCATAGAGTGTCACCCAAGTGTCATCTCAAAAGCTTATAGAAAATTTGCCAGCAGTTCAAATGTTCTAATACCTGTTGTTTGGTTTTAAATTAGCCCTCAAAAGAGAAAAACTTCATAACTCTGCATATACATGAAAACAAAAACGTGTGTGAGTAGTTCGCATGAGCAATATCATCCTGATCCCACCAAATGAAGAATAAATTATTACAAAGGTATCTATTTGTGTAAATGCCCTTGTCATCACAGAAGTCATCCATCATTAGAGAAAGTCTTTTGATATCATAGGTAGAAAATGAAAATGCACTTCTTTTCTGATAGCTATCAAAATATTTGCTCTTTTATCATTGTATGCTGCCCCCCAAGGCTATAACAAGTTCAATTTATCACAGAAGTAAAGTAGAAGGTTTTTCTTAAACAATTTTTGAAATTACACTTAAACTTAAGTACAATTACTTAATGTATCATTTTTCTCTGCTGCATTAACTAGCCCCTTTCTCTGTGTTGCACAATGAAGGGCCAACCTTCCTAAAAAAGAAAGGAAAGAAACACTTTCCGAAAAAAACAGCATAACATCTCTGCCCATGGACTCCTCCCCTGTAAGAAAAGGACCATGAAGTCTAATACCGGTTCCACACCTGCCACGGCCAGGGGGACTCAAAACATCTCATACCTAGCCACTCACAACACTTCTGCTATGAGGTGCCCCTCCCCCATTACAGGTAAGGAAACAGAGGTTGGGCTACTGACCCACAGTCATATGGTCATATGGTCACAAAGCAAGGCTTCAAACACAGGCACTTTGGTGCCAGCATCTAAGGTGTTAACCACATTATACTTGTGGACATGCCAAAACTAGATCCTAGGATTCTTCCGCAGACCAAGCAAGACAAATTATTTGAAGTACTTATTACTTTTTAAGAAGTTATGCAAAAGTAATACCTTTGTAATAAGGGTATTATATTTTGTTATATGAGTATACATAATGAAAGTAAGTTAGTATTTTTATTTGGCAATTCAAGGAGGAAACAAAATATTCTAGGCTAATATTACTGGTGACTTATTATCCCAAGACCTTCACTAAGAAGTTACCCAATTGGGCATGTCAGATAATTGCGAAGGGAAAAAAAAAGATGACTTTTCATGTTTCATAGTACCATAAAATATTATTACTGACATTATGTTTCACCATGAGTAAAATAAAGTCTTAATAATATGCAATACCTTATAGCTTTAGTGTCCTAATTAAATTACACATGAAGATGATCACCCAATTTGTGAATGTTGTCATACAAGCTCAGAATAAAATTTTTATTTAAACCTGGTTTATATTTTAGGTTAGGTATAAGTTACATTTAGTGTATTAGCTATCATTTCTTGAAGAAAAACTCTGAAAACTTGAATCTAATTAATCTGAAAACCTGTAGTGTTGTGATGATTAAAACTAATTGTTTAATCTTAAATCTAGCAGACACCTCAAATGTGTACTTTCATTACTACTCGTTCCCATTGGTTTTCCTCATCTATTATAAATCACAAGAACATTATGAGTATCATGTAACAAAATGTGGAGGTCAAAGCAACTTCGTCTTGGATGCTAATATGATTTGTTGACTTCTGATTAACTCCCTATCCTGGTAGGCCTCTAAGATTTCCAGTTGATCTATTGTTCCTTGTGTAAGAGCATATACGATAAATCCTACTCTTAGGTCAAAACAACCTTGATGCTATTACACTTCCATTGTCCTAAACATCCCTTCTAAGTAATGGCACTAGGATCTTCTCTCGCTGCGGCTAGGGACAGACATTGCTTCTGTTCATAAGTCACTATTAAATGTTTCTTTCTGAGAAACTGGATATATCAGCCCCTTTCTTCAACACAGATTCCTCGGACTTTAGGGGTAGGTTTACATAGATGAGTTCACTGAAGAACACAAAATAAATGTTAGAAATTGTTCTATATCAATAACACAAAGCCTCATCACTTTTATTATTATTGTCAAACTTGCACAGTTTGACATCCATGAAATAGTCATTCCTAGATTTCAAAACCCTTCTATTATTTTTCACTGGTGTGATGTTTTAAAGAGATGTTTTGTTTTTCTCTCGTGCTGGAACCTACTTAAATCCATCACAGTAATTTGAACTTCATTAATGATTAGTTTAACAAGCAAGAACTTTGTATGGAAAGTTGTGAAATGGCAAGCAGCATGCAATCAAAAGGCCACCACATGCAACGTGGCAACATTGAAAAGAATCTTAAAGGTGCATAACCTCAACTCTCCTCCCAGGAGGTTCTTGCCTGGGGGCTTTCTCATCATTAGTGGGTGACCCTTGGGTGATCAGAAACATCAGAAACTGAATAGCCCAAAATTCTAACACAAGGATTATTCAAAGGGATATGGTATATAATAACTATTTCAAGAGCTAAATGACAGTCAAACATTTATTGTATTTAAAATATTTAAAAGAATGAAGTAATAATTATAAAATATTAAGTGCAAACTAAATGTCGGGTACTGTATTAAGGGTTTTGCGCACACTACAGTTAGAAATAAAGAGAACATATTCTCTCTGGACATGCAAAGTATTTATGTGGAGCTAGAGGATTATTAGAAACCTGGGTCACATTTTATGGCATTTGATGATATTTTATTCTAGAAAGCTAAGAATTCTCCTATTTAGCTTTTCCCCCTGAAGCTAATGATGATTAATAGGATAGATATGAAAGGCACTTTATTAATAGTGGGCCACTGTCTAATACACTTCCACAGCAGAATTTCTAGTGAAGTTGGAAAGGGAACCCACAACCCAGGATGGAAAACTAACAAAGCTTTAGTTTCTCCCTCAATTTCTGGATTGCCTCAACTACAGGTAGAATGAGAGAGAATGGACTTCAAGGGAAACACAATGACTTAGTTACTATTAACACAGAGTGTTAGCCAAAGATGCAAAGCCACACTCGTGCAAAACGTCAGAGGATAACATTCATACAAATAGAAATATATAATACAAGTAAGAAAAAAAAGCAAAATTTTCAAAATATTCTCGGTTATTTGCAGCTATTCATGATTATATGTAAACAGTGAGATTATCAGTATTTTATTATTATTATTTGTAATTAATTTATTTTCTATTTTTTCTACAAAGAAATACCGTGATTTGAAATGAAAATCAGTTATTTTGGCCGGGCTCGGTGGCTCAGTCTGTAATCCCACGCTTCGGGAGGCCGAGGTGAGTGAATTGCCTGAGCCTGCGGGTTCAAGACCCGCCTGGGCAACTTGGTGAGACCTCATCTCTACAATAAATTTAAAAAAAAATTAGCCGGGCGTGGTAGTGCACACCTGTACTTCTAGCTACTTGGAAGGCTGAGGCAGAAGGATCGCCGGAGCCCAGCAGGTCGAGGCTTCAGTGGCCAGGAGCGGCCACTGCACTCCAGTCTGGGTGACAGAGTGAGACTCCAATTCAAAAAAAAAAAAAAAAAAAAGAAATCAGTTATTTTTTATTTCAATCTTTTTTTAAAAATTCCATTGAACAATTTAGATGTCTCTTGGAAGTTTATGTTTTTTATCTGAATATACTATGCAGGTCAGACATTTAATTCATGTAATACTCATGAAAATGTATACAGCTTGTAATTGATTGGAACTAGTAATTCATACCCCTGCTTATGTTCAGAGTATATAAGTCCCACTTGCCCCACCTTAAGGGAATGATGGACAGATTTCCTAAGTAAATTTCTTGAATTCTTACAATTATTGCATTAGTGTCAATGTCATTCATCATCATTATAGGTAACTAAGTGTGCTTATCTGCCAGATCTTGCTCTAGGTGATTTATACATATCTCACCAATCCTTATAACAATTCTACGTGGTGTGCACCAGCATCAACCCCATTAGAAGGATGAGAAAATTGAGTTGGAGAGAGGTTAGATATCTTGCTTTTCTAGAGCACACAGCTAGAAAATTTTGGAACCAAGATTTGATCTCAGATGACAGAGTCCAGAGCCCAAGTTCACAATCCCCAAACTCTCTGTTCTGCTTCTCTGAAGCACATTCACAAAAGGGAGAGCTAGGAATTAGAAGAGATGATGTGAGCATCCCACTCCTAAAGCCTAGCAGAAATGAGCAGCTTTTCTCCTCCAGCTGCACTCTAGAGTTCTCAGAGTTTGTATACAACTGCACACTGTATGTCTTTCCTGGCATGAATACCTGAGCGTGTGCACCATAAACTTTACCCTAAACGTTGTGGCTGGGTCATATTTACATATCAGGCCAAATGGCTAGTAGGTTAAAGAATGCTTTGAGTTCTGGAACATAAACTTTTTGCATGATATAAGAGAAAGTGGAATGAGAAGTCCAAATCTGCTTTCAGTAATTGATGGAGGTAGAGTTCAAAGTCACTGAGATTTTAGAGCCTGTCCTGTCTTCACAGCCCAAGTTCTATCCCCCTCCTCCTAGCTTCACTTACCTTCTCCATCTTGGATACCATTTTCGGTCAGTACCACAACCTACTCAACCACAGCCCCCTAGACATTCCGCCATGCTTGCCTTACCCTTTACCAGCCCCGAGAAAAGTTGATCACTTGTTCTCGCTTCTTTCCCACTCCCATTTGCGAGCTGCTAATAATTATGAAGAAATAAATAAAGCCATGGCAATTGACTTTACTATAAATTCTCATTATCTACCTCAACTTAGGCTTTCCATACCACTTAGTAGCAATTTTCATTGAATTCCGCATTATTCCTCATTCCTACAGTGGCTGATATCACAAAACTTTTCCCCTCCCTCCATCCTTCCATCTCTACTTCCTCCTTCACAGTCAGCAGATTGTCTGCATTCTCTTCTTCTTAGAAGACTGAGATTGTCATATCTGAGTTTTTTCCATTTCCGTTTCAACCATCATGAAAATCTCTCTGATCTTCAATCTCTAGGTATTCTCATTCCTGCTCTAAGAAAAGCATGTCTGTCTCCTTGACTGAACCAATCCCTTCTAATTCAGTTATTTGATCCTCATCTTCCTGCATATTCTTGCTTCATTCTTTGACCTTTTGTTTTTGGAAATATGCATTATCTCCCTTTTTGCATTTGAAAATTGGCCATGATTTCTTGCTATTTAAACAAAATAAGTGTTACCAGCATTCCAACTTTTCAAATCTGAACCTTAATTTTTTTTCTCCACACCTCCCTTGGCCAACTAATTCCTTATTACATTTATTCACTCATTTGACAGATATGTATACGACTCCTAGTATCTGGCCCTGTTCTAGCAAGTAAAATGGGCAAAAATACTTGTCTTTTTGTGCTTACATTCTAGGAGAAAACAAGCAATAAAATGGATTAAAAAGTAAATTATACCAAGTGTCAGATCATGCAAAGGAGAAAATTAAATCAGGGAAGGGAGATACAAAATATCAAGGGATGGCAAGTTGAAGTGGTAGAGAAAGTGAACAGAGAAGGAACCCTAGAAAAGGGACTTTTGAGTGACAGTCTGGAAGACATGAAAGAACTTAATGGACAAACACTTGGGGGCAACAGTACTCCAGGTAGGAGAAAAAACAAGTACAAAATTCTGGAGGCTGGAATATGCCTTATGTGTACAAAGAGTATCAAAGAAGCCATGAAACTGTAATAGAGTGTGTGGAAGAGAGACTGGCAGGAGGTGATGCCAGAGAAAGTTTGAGGAACCACATCTACTAGGGTCTTTGTAAGCCACTATAAAAACCCACTTCCATTATTAAAATCTGTTTCATCAAGGACAGAGACTTGATCCAACATAAGAGTGCTTTCACAAAATAGGAAGTTATTTTTCTCATATGTATCATGCAGTTTAAATACAAACAGGCTAGGAATGGTATGGTTATCGTGATCCAAGCTTCATTTATTTCTGTTTTGCTTTCATTAGCCTGTGGCTTCTATTCTCAAGATTATTTCGTAGTAAAAAGATGAATGCTGAAACTCTAGCCATATACCTGCATTCCAGGCAAGGACCAGCTGAGTAAGTCCCTTTAAAGTATTAGCTACCTCCAAATATATGTTCTTGTATAGCATTGTCCATTTCTATTTATAATAGGGGTTACAAAATCTTAAATTTTAGCAAAACACATTGTCATTCCCCATTTGAAGAAAGGTCATATAAGGAGAGGGAACACTGAGTGAACAACTAGTTGCCATAAATAAATAAAACTTTCATAGCTTTTAACCAGAAAATTAAAAAGTTGAATAAATTTAAAAGTGTAATTCTAAATTTGGAAGGCATTTTATTTACAAAATAACCGAGTATAACAAAATGCTACTAAAAATAGGTAAACTAACTTTTTAACTGTTTTAATGAGTATTCTATCAGGAAAATTTGAAGAAAACTTGAAAAACTCTTATATTTATTGTATGTGAATACAACGAAAACATGACTCTCAAAGATAATTATAAGCAAAGGGACACTCAAGAAAGACACAGATCTACTCCCTAAGTATTCTGGTATGGAAATTCAATTATGGCAAAAACTTTCTATAAAATTTGTACCAAATTGATATTTTTTGAGACCCTGGAATCCACAAATCCTTAGGAAGAAGTATTAGACTTGAACATCATATTACCAACTTTAAACAATATTCACATATATGTGAGGCAATATCACACAGAGCTCAAGAGAGAAAAAATATATACAAGATATAAACTAAGCATTCAGAAAATTTTTTTAAATGTAAAGGCAATTTTAATAAAATAAGAGAAAATTATTCAATAGATCTACTGGCATGTTAGGAAGAGAAATTGGAGGTAGATTTGCAATTTAAAATTCTTCTTAAATAAGAAAACTCATAGTTTCTAGGCTCCATTGAGGTTGCAAAATTTATTGAGGCCCTTGGCATTCCCATTTCCCAGGATGATTTGCTCTACAAAATCACTTCATACCCTGGAAAGTGGTTTTTCACCAGCAAGACTGTCTGACCTTCCAATGCAGAAGTTTTGTCTCTACCTTCAGGAAGCAGTAACCCAGAGTCACTCTCTGTGTGTGCTAAGTGAACATTAATTAATGATGAATGGTGAGTACTTTGCCATCTGTTCAGTACTGATACAAAATATACTGTTGTTACTTAATTGGATTATTCTTTGTCTTGTAGTTTCAGCTGGGTGAACACTAATGGCTGGAACTGTGAGATGCCTTGGCAAATCATAACTCCCATTTTGAATTCTTTGTCTGGAGGGGTGGCTAATTATTGAATGATAAGTACATCCAAATGGAAATGAAAGGTCTTTTATAACATTTAGTTTTCTTAAGGTGATAAAGCATCCTTCAGTGAAATAATTCAAGTCATGGATAACAAGTGACAGTCAGGAAGACTGGGAGCTAATGCAGGAAAGGCAAGAAAAAGTTCAGAACTTTTTTGTTTGTTTGTTTGTTTGTTTGTTTAGGAAAAGGGAAAATAAAACAAATGAAAATGCACATATATGATAATTAGCATAACATTTTTGGTCATTAAACGCCCAGAACTTCCTAGTACATTTCAAAGTTGATCTACCCTGCTACTCTCTAAAGGATGTACTGTGATATATACTCTGGAATCACTTAATGCAATTACACGTCAGTAATTTCAAATTAATAATATGACAACCATTTCTTTACGGAGGAGAAATTCAGATTTTCAAAAATTACTTAAGGTAAAAAATTTCTTAAACGTCACCTTAAATTTTTTTCAAACTTTCCAATTACAAGTAAGAATAAAAAGTTAGATATGGCAGGAAATGTTGTCATTCCATTTTAGTACATTTTCTTGAGTCCATGGATAGCGTGCTAGAATGATTTCTCAATAGCCCTAAATACTTTATTTGTACAAAATATTTTATTTGCACCAACGAAAGGACTTGGTATGATTTTCCCTAGTCTGCTACTAGTCAGCTGCTCCAACACATAACCATCTCATATACTTGATGACATCAAATTTAAAAGACAATTACAATTATGCATCTAAGAAGCATGGTCAGATTAGCAGAATGCATGTTCAGATTAGCTGTGGAGGCTAATTGTCAACCTTCAAATTCCAGTTCTACCACTTGCATGCCTTTGGCCAAGATGTTTGGCCACCATAAGTCTTGGTTTTCCTAACAAGAAAGTTGAATATTTTAACAATCTATATCATATGGATGCTTTGAGCATCACATTAAATAGTGCATGTAATATACTGTTGTGCAGTACCTAAATATACTAGCCAAGGTTCTCCAGAGAAATAGAACCAAAAGGAGATATATAAAAAGAGATTTATCATGAGGAATTGGCTCACGAGATTATGGAGGCTGAGAAACCCCATGATCTGCCATCTGCAAGATTGAGACCCAAGAAAGTCGGTGTTGTAGGTAATCTAAGCCCAAAGACTTGGGAACCAGAGCAGCCAATAGCATAAGTCTTAGTCTGAGTCTGAAGGCCCAAGAACCAGGAGCACTGATATCTGAGTACAGGAGAAAATGGATGTCCCAGCTCAAGAGAGAGTAAATTTGCCCTCCTCTGACTTTTTGTTCTGTTCAGCCTTCAACAGATTGGATAATATCCACCCAATTCAAGAGAGTAGATCTTGTTTACTCAGTCTACCTATTCAAATACTAATCTTTCCCAGAAATACCCTCAAAGACATACCCAGAAATAATTTCTTACCAGTTTTCTAGGTTTGTTGTTGTTGTTGTTGTTTTGAGTTGGAGTCTCACTCTGTTGTCCAGACTGGAGTGCAGTGGTATGCTCACAACCACCGCAGCCTTGACCCGCTGGGCTCAGGTGATCCTTCTGCCTCAGCCTTCCAAGTAGCTGAAATTACAGGCACACACCACCACACCCAGCTAAATTTTTGATTCATTGTAGAGATGAGGTCTCACCAAGCTACCCAGGCTGGTCTCAAACTAGCAGGCTCAGGCAATCCTCTCACCTCGGTCTCCCAAAGTGCTGGGATTATAGGCATGAGCCACTGTACCTGGCCTCTGGACATTTCTTAATTCAGTCAAGTTGACACAAAAAATTTAGCCATCACATTGGTACTCGGCATGTTTTCTATAAATGCACACTGTACATATTATATAGAAATGTTCCCATGTGCTATGGGAGGCCTGACTCTGCCACTCACCCAGACCCCTTGCACATCAATCCCATGACATGAACCCCAGCTGAGGCAGATTTGTCCAAGGAAGATTCCCAAAGGGAGACATAAAGAGAGACAAAGGGGGAGAGGGGGAGGGAGAGAAGGAGACAGGGAGAAAGAAAGAGAGAGAGAAAGAAAGACAGAGGAAGAGAATCAAAGGCGAGAACAGGTGGACTGTGGTATATTTTCCTTCTTTAGACCATAGGAGTAGAAATTTAGCTAAGACTGTATACTCTTAAGTCAGATATCTGGTTTAAAATCCAGCTCCCTCAGTTATTGGCTTCGTGATGTTGAAGTGATTAACAGATTTTTCTATTCTTCAGTTTCTTCATTATAAAATGGAAATAATTACAACACTAATTGAGTCATTGTGTAAAGTGCTCAGATCAGTATCTAATATAAGATAAGCATTAAAAGTCCTCCACATTAGCTCTTTAAATTATTGTAAATTTTAGTTAGAAGTTGTTAGTCAGGAAAAGAGAATCACTAAAATATTCCAGAAATAAGAGGTTCACTACAGTAATTAGAGCACACATAAATGCAGGAAGAGCTGGAGAAATGAAGGTGTGGAAGAGGGGAGGTGGAAAATCAGAGTAAGTCACTAACCATGGTGGTCAGATGGAAGGAAGTCCAGTGCTAAGAGTTGGTTTTGGAACTATTTGTTGCTGGGACCAGGAGTTGGAAGCTAGAAGCTGAGACCTGCTGGGCACAGCTCCATTGGTCTGTCACTATGTTAGCTGCCATGAACTTCTGAGAGTAATGGCTTTTGTTCACTTCCATTTTCCTAATCTCCAACCCAGAATCATACAGAAAAAGAAACTCTGGGAAACATGGTTCCCAGTCTTAGATGGGTTCGGTAATGCCAAGTTAACAAAGCACAACTCAGCACAGAGGTCTTATTTTGGTTTGGGTTTTCTTAAAAACAGATCCTCTGATAAGGATTTGAGCACAAGTAGCTTATTTCAGGGGTGATCCAGGAAGCACCGGTAGAGGAGAAAAAGAGCAACAAGAAGGAAAGGAAGCCAGTACAGAGGGGGTGGGTGAGCAGGCTAATCCCACAGGCAACCAGAGCTCAATCCTGGGGCCCTCTGGGGGGCAGTGTGGAGCACATTCAGAATTGTCTTAACAGGGATAAGAGAATTCATATACCAAGTTTAGAAAATCTGAAAATCCACATTCTTTCTCAGATATTTACATTTTAAAAATCGTGATCTATGGAGCTCCCTCAAGGCCTGAGGAGTGGGAGAATGGGAGTAAGAAAAAGCTGAAGAAAGTTGAAAAATTCTTCCTTCCTGAATGGAGCAGTTAGAAATTAGTTGAATAATTCCAGAGAACAATGGTCTATCATTCTCCCAATATAAGATCCAATAACTGGAATAATCAGACCTATAAATCTCCAAATTCCTATTTTCTCCTGAAATCACTATTGATCCTTCAAAGTCTAGTATGAATGACTCTACACTGACCCCTTCCACCAGTCAGAGCAAATAGCCCCCTCATAATATTTAAAATCTTTGTTTATTTTAGTATTTACCACATGTATTACAATTATTTCTTTTTCTGGATGTATCCCT
This sequence comes from Carlito syrichta, assembly GCF_000164805.1. Classification (NCBI taxonomy): domain Eukaryota; kingdom Metazoa; phylum Chordata; class Mammalia; order Primates; family Tarsiidae; genus Carlito; species Carlito syrichta. The sequence continues at coordinate 312,456 of NW_007247796.1, read as the reverse complement.
CACCAATCTAAGAGCAAGTTGATTGGGGGTGGTCTTAATCAGTTTTGGGTCTTCAGCACCTAGGACAGGGCACTCTGAGTCTAAAGACACTCAGAAATGGTTTGTTGAATGAACAGATGGGTGAATAAATAAATGAATAAACAAACAAACTAATGTTTTATGACCCATCACTTCCACTATTATTATAATAATATAATTCCGGGGGCAGAATTATACAAGATAGATTTATTTACCATTCAGTTAACACCAGTCAACAATTCAAAGCATACACTCCCATTTACATCCTAGAATGTGTATGACTATAAAAAAAAGTAATGGCTCTTATTTATGAAAAAAGTTTACTCTGTGACAAACACTACACAATGCCCTTTGGCTACATCATCAGTTTAATCCTGTTACAAGTATAAAACAGTGAATATTGATATTCCCATTTCCATATTAATAACTAACATACTAATTATTTTCCCCCCAAAAAATCACACCATTAGCACATTGACAGCTGGGATTTAAGCCTCAGTCTGTCCAGTTCTAAAGTTCATGCTCTTTGCCACTAGTCTATACCTTTTAATTTGTTACTACATAAATCAATGTCTGTGGTAACTCAATGTGAAAGAAAATAATAAAACAGCCCCCAAAACTCACTGTTTTGCTTTAATTTCTACAGTTATTTGTTCAGTGCTTCAGAGTGTGTATACCTTTAACAGCTATTTTTTGGGGGACATTTAAAGTGACTCTCTGGAGAATCTCTTTTATCACTGCAGCATCTAGGTTTGGCACTGGTTCCAGTTTCTCTGATGAAGCTGTTTCATCTGAGATTTCTTTGCATTTAATGTGCATGTGTGTTTTACACTGTGTCCAACCATTCTGGTGGTAGCATATGGTTAGTTTTGTTAATTGGGTTTTTTGTTATGCTGTGTCTGCAAAGCTTCTTTTAATTTATATTCAAATGTTTGTCATCCTCTGGCAGTCTGTTTTGTGATGTCTGTGTTTGTTTTGTGACCCATGACTATAGCATGTTTTTCAATCTGCGTTCTGGCAGGTTATTTGAATATGCCCACCATGTGCTGGCTTGATACTACAATATAATTCCTCCTCTGTTTTCTTAACTAGCCAGCAGAGTGGATTTGAAAGAGGGTAGCCAAGGGACCTCACTGTTTTTAACTCATTCTCAGCAACTACATTGTTAGGAATGATACTGATGGGATGAAAGTTGATTTGTTTATCAAACACATAATGCTAGATGGTTCATGTAGCATCAAACATTCATAAAAGCCAGTCATTTGCCAGGATCAGAGGATGCAGTAAAAGAAAATAAAGTAGGTAAGCAACCAACAAAGGCACCAAGCCTAGATTTTTAAATCTAACTGCCTGGGTTCAAATCCCAGTTCCACTACTCACCAGCTGTGTCACGTTGAACAAGTACTTAACCTCTCTGCACTTCAGTTTTCTCGTCTATACAATGTGGATGATGATAATGTTCATTTCATAGGCTTGATGGAAAGATTAATGAGCCATTACCTATGAAGTTCTTAGAATAATGGACATAGTAACACTTAATAAATATAAGCTACAACTACTATTATTATAGTATTTTATATAATTCCTAATTAATACAGGAACCTGGTTAGTACAAGGGGTGCTACAAAGTAGAAATAAAAGCTCAAAGAAGTCTAATCAGTATCCTTCAAACTGCATTCTGCATCAAATTAATAAATTTAAAGAAAAAGTTATGTGGTTAAATACATATGAAAAATGCTGAGTTAAAAAGATGACTGTGTATATCACAGAGCCTGCATTAGGCTCAGGGGCATGAGTCTTGCCAAGAGAAAACAGAACTTTCAGCTCCCAAGCTTATTGAATACAGGAATCTAGACGAACATCTTAAAGGACACATTTTCACAGAAAATCCTATGAGAAATTCTTATCTGGGTAAAAGCTGTGGTCCATCCCAAGTAGCAATTGGAGGGATACAGCTAGAAAGAAGTCAAAATTAAAGGTATTAAACATGTTCCTAAATATAAGATTGGATTCTTGGAAATGCATGTGAAATTGCAATTATGTGACACCACACACACACACACACACACACACACACACACACACACATACACACACACACAGGGTTTATCCACAAAGTAGTCGTTGGTGTGAACATCAGAGACCAGATCCTGTGACATTTTTTATATCTTGGTCTTTGATGACATTTCTCAGAGGAGAATCCCAAGACCCTTCAAATCCTCACAAGGAAAAAGATATAAAATGCAACTAGTGCTTTGCAGCCTGCTGGAACCTCCATGTTGCTCGTGCAAAATTATGAAGGAAGAGATTTTGTCTCCAATTTTGCTCCCTGCAGAGAATGCAGGAACATATTTGTTTGTTGGTCCTACAATTTATCATATACTTCTCTAATTGCAGGAGAATTGGAAAAGAAAGATGGAAGGTAAAGAGGGGGCTAAACAAATGAAATAACAATAACCAGAAAGTAATAGTGTCGGTTAGACATCACTGTATGGAAGCATTACCTCTCAGCCAAGGAACTCTTACATCTGGCTTTTTTTTTTTTAATGTTTATATGAAAATATTTTACAAGTAGTTTTAATGTACATATAACTCTTAAACATTCTTTCTACCCTGTGCTAGACACTAAGGGGAAACATGGCAAGCCTGACAAATATGGCCCCATGCCTCCCCTCACAGGTAATCATACTGTGAATTTTAATTCACAGCTCTAAGCAGAATAGGTTAGGAGCTGTGAGACCATATGGATGAGACATTTAACTCAAACTGGTTGGGGGAAAATGGGGAAATCCTTCTACAAGAAGTGGGAGCTATGCTGAGAAGTAAGGCAACAATAGGAGCAAGCAAGATCAAGGAGTATGGGAGAAAGAAGCAAGTGTTACAAAAGAGAAAAACTCAAGGGCAAGAGACACAGCAGGGATGAGAAGGAGACGTGGGTTTACTATGATGGAAGGGCAGAGAACAAAAGAGCAGAATGAGGGATGGAATGGAGGTGTAAGCCAGGGGTAAATAACAAGTGGTTTCATAAGTCAGGTTAAAGGGCTTGCAATTGCTCTTGAAGATTTCGGGGAACCGATGAAGTGGTCCAAACAGCAGGGACAGGCTCAATTTGGTCGTGAGAAATTTAACTAATATAACTCCAACTGCTGCGAGGAAAATCAATTTGGTTAGGAACAATATTGGTGACCAGAAGACCATTTAGGAGGCTATGTTGGTTAGAAGGAGCAGGAGGAGGAGAAGGAGGAGGTGGGGGGTGGGAAGCGGGACATGGGGTGGAAAGATAGGAGAGACACTTGGAAGGTAAAATTTGCTATCAATTTGATGTGGAGGATGAAGCATAAGAAGGATACAAGGACCACTCACACCTTCTTAGATGTGGGTGCTACTCACTGATTTAGGAAACAGACAAGCAGAACAGAGGGTACAGATAATGAATTTAACTTGGAATATGTTGAGGCTGAGGTGTCCTGTCAGACATCTACATGGAGATGTCCCATGGGCAGGTGGCAATTTGGATCTGAACCTCACTTGTGACTCATCAAACCTGGAGATAGAGACTTGGGTGGTGACATCATGGAATGAGATGGTGCCTATGGAGAGTGCATTGAGAGGGAAGAATTTCTAGGGCAGTCTCCTGAGAGACAAGCTGAAGACGAAGAATCCCCAGGGAGATGGAGAAGTCATGGAAAGAAATGGAGGAGGAAAACCAGCAAGAAAAATAAAGGTATGTCCAGCTATGTCATGTGATACTAAGAAATGAAAAGAGAGCTGAGAAGCATCCTTTGAATGCAACCGCACTGCCACTGTTGTGGGAAACTTGCAGCAACTGCAGGCTAAGTGCACTGAAGACTAAGCTTTAGCTGTGAACCAGTTTTGCATTCATGTTTATCTCCTCCCTAAAACAAACAATACCAAATGGAAAACCTCCTTCCATGACCCTGTACCCTTTGTTACCCACCAATATTTCACTTCCTCTGTCCTTCAGTGGGAGTTACAGGGTCATGGAAGGAGGTTTTGTCTTTGGTAATGTTTTAAAGAAGAGGGAGGCTGGGCTTGGTGACTCAACCTATAATCCCAGCACTTTGGGAGGCCAAGGCGAGTGGATTGCCTGAGCCCGCAGGTTCAAGAACAGCCTGGGCTACTTGGCAAGACCTCGTCTCTACAATCAATCAAAAATTAGCTGGGTGTGGTAGCACACCCCTGTAGTTCCAGCTACTTGGAAGGCTGAAGAGGAAGGATGCCGGAGCCCAGAAGGTCGACGCTGGGGTGGCCGTGAGAGTGCCACTGCACTCCAGCCTGGGCAAGGGCGTGAGACTCCAACTCATAAAATAAAATAAAATAAAATAAAATAGAAACTTGACTGCTTAAACAGCAATGAAAAAGAGTCAGTAGATTGAAAAAGAATTTTGGAACAGTAAATCAAGTAAAGGCTCTTAAGAGGCAAGAAGAAGTAAGACCCTGAGCTCAATGGTCCTTGGTTTTGTACTCATGAAACAACAGCAAAGTTATACACCTATCACCTTTTTATAGGCCTTCTAAACTTCCTTTTTGTCATAATTGTCTATAGTGAGCTCCATGTGGGCAAGATCTACATCTATCTTATTCACCATTGTTTTCATAACACCTATAGTAGATATTCAATAAATGGGTAGTTAGATATAGCAGATGATTATATGTATTTATAAAATGTAAGTCACAGGAAGGAAGACTTACTACAGGGAATAAAGTCCATAGCATGGTATTTCAAAACCTAAATGTATCTCAAACTTAGCAGTTGATCAACAACATCTTTTTCTAACTCAAAACTTGAGGCTCTATCAAGAGGCAGCATGGCTGTTTTGTGCATATCCAGTCTGTAGTCTTGGTCCCAGGTTCAGTCCCATACACTACTACTTAATATTTAATGGTGGGCCTCAGTCAGATTGTTCAATATCTCTAAATCTCAGTTTCCTGATCACAGAAGGTAGGAGGAAGATAAGCATTGGGGAGGGGCAACCCCATGGAGCAATGGAACCTTCTAAGTTTGTCAGGGAACAAAAAGTTTGAGCCAAGGGCTGTATCTCTTAGCATCCAAAGACCTTCAGGATTCAGAAAAGCAAAATCAAACAGAGAACTGCCAAAGAGATATGTTTAGAAGTTCACCTTATTTGTAACTAAAAATGATTTTGGATTATCATTGAAACTGCACATAAAACTGTTGTAAGACATTTGTTCTCTTAAATGCCTCTCTGATACACTGATGGTCTTAGCCCAACATAATATCACACAGTTAATAAGTAGCAAAGCTAGGATTCAAATCCAAAGCCATCCTACAAATCAACTAGGAAAAGATAGACAACCCATAGGACGAGAGACTGAAAAAGAAATTCACACACAAGAAGATATTCAATAGGTAATAAATATATGAAATGGTGCTTGGTATCATTGATCACCAGGAAAACGCAATGTAAATGCACAGAAGATATCACCATACCATGACAGAATGGCTAAAACTAACTGTGAGGGTTGGAGAAAATGGGGATCAGTCTGAATTATGAAGTAAACATTTAAAGAAGAGGGAGACTTATCTAAATGTCTTATCTAACTGGAATTAAAATAAATTTCTATAAATATTTTATAGAAATTTATTTTAATTCCAGTTAGATAAGACATTTACTTATCCAAGTGGCTTAATCATAGCTTGAGTAAAGTTGCCAGTCTTTGTTCCTGATTCAAATTTTCTATTTCTGAAGTACTATTTAATTTCATCAGATTGCATTAAGTAAAAAGCATTTCCATTTAGAGCTAATATGTTATACATAATAGCATTAACTAAGCAGAGAAAGAGCACCTACCCTAGGCTTGCTTTAGAAAAATGGCTTTCAAAGTGTAAATGTACCATCACATAGATCCCACTCAATTAAGTTCTTGTTGTTTGTTTCTGATGCATTGAGAAGGCCTGGGTCGGAGCCCTTTCAAGTATCTAATTATTCTTCTCCATGAAGTAGTTTTCCATCATTGAACAGTGTTGCTGGTCCTAAGACTCCTTTAGGCCAGTGGCTATGAACCCTATCTTCACATTAGAATTACCTAGGAATCATTTAAGACCTAGGAGTCCCTAGTCCCACAAACAAAGATTCTAATTTAATTGCACTCAATCAGGCCCCCGACATCTGGAATTTTAGCTTAATATGCAGAAAGTAATAAGAACTACAGTATTATATAGTGCTTACAGAAATGTAAATTAGTATGAACACCTAGAAAAACTGTTTTTCAGTAATTACTAAAGCTTAACTAATGCAGATTCGACGATTTCATTCCCAGCAGGACAACTAATACAGTGCATGCATATATCCACCAAGAAACATGTATGAGAATGTTCAGAGTGCTTTATTTGCCATAGAACCAAATTGGAAGCAACCCAAATTGCCAACGGTGTATGACTGAATAAATGGTGGTATAATCATACAGTGGCATACTATACATTAATGAGTGAATTAACCACCTCTTTACACACACATTGAGGAATTTTTAAAAAATAATACTGAACAAAATAATACAGACTCAGACACAAGAAGTTATATGTGTTGGTTTTATTTCTATAAAAAGTTTAAAACAAGCCAGGCTCGGTGGCTCAGCCTGTAATCCCGCGCCTTGGGAGGCTGAGGTGAGTGGATTGCCTGAGCCCGCAGGTTCAAGACCCGCCTGGGCAACTTGGCAAGACCTCATCTCTACAATAAATCAGAAAATTAGCTGGGCGTGGTAGCATGTGTCTGTAGTTCCAGCTACTTGGAAGGCTGAGGCAGAAGGATCGCCTGAGCCCAGCAGGTCGGCCCGCTCCCAGTCACTGCACTCCAGTCTGGGTGACAGAGTGAGACTCCAGCTCAAAAAAAATAACAAATAAATAAATAAAAAGTTTAAAACAAGTAAAAATAATCCATGATGATAGAAGTCAGAAGAGTGGTTATCATGCAAAATGGTCATGAGTGGGAGGGGGTGCAAAAGGGGACCTTGGGATGCTGGTGATATTGTTTCTAGATTTCAGTAGAGTTTACACAGGAGTGTTGATGTGTGTTGATCCCTGTAAGTCAAAGACCACCAGGAACACACCTGTAGAGAACAGTTACTTGTTCTACTTTCCACAACAAGAGGAATCAAACACTGGGGAAATTATGGGTTGTCTCAAAAGGGAGAAGTTAGGCAAAGGTTGTTTATAAAGTTTTTGAGACTGATATGAATCATGGGACAGGACAGACAGGGGATGATCAAGATTTGTAAAGTGAGAAAGTTACTGGAACAGTCAGGCGTATCAAATGTAGAATACAAGATTTCTTTGGATTACTGTTGGGTCAGTTTACCTGTGGTATTGCCTGGGAACACGTAGGTCTGAATGAGCTGAAATTGAGGGAGTTTACATTTGGTCTATGATGTGCCAGATGGTGTGGTTTAGTTTGGTCCAACTTATCTATTTTTGCAAGTGATAGTGCCACTTCTGAAAAGTTGATTTTACTGTTTCAATTCTCCATTCCCTCTTTATATTATGCCTGCTAGAAGGGAAAATTTTATCTTTATTACTATGCATTTACATACTACATATTAATATGTATATATTTTACTGAACTTTACACTTACGATACATCTACTTTTTGACATGTATTGTACTTTAATGAAAACTCAATAAAACCAAAAAGAAATCAATTTTTTTCATTTCTACTCTGCTTCTCTTCTCTTCGTCTTCCCTAGTCCTGGATCCACTTCACCCACTGCACCACAATTCTTTTCTAGTCCTGTGATCTGGCTGGATACTTTCCAAGCCCTCCTTGGACATGTGGCTGCTTCTGAGTCTACACATCTTTCCTGAGAATCCAGCTTCCTTCTCCTCTCTAAGATCAACTCTCCCCCTTCCCCCTTCTCTGGTTGTGCTAGGACTTTCCACAATCCCATGCCCTGGTCTCCTTTAGGGTAGGGGAAGAAGGAGCCCACAGCCCCCCTTAGGTTAGCTTTCTACTTATCTGTTCTCGTTTCCTCTAACTTCTTATATATTTCAAAACAATGCTGTTATGTAGTTGTGAAACTTTCCACCAAAGATTTTACCACCTGAACTTTTTAGACTATGATAGGAAGATATACACATGTCCACATTTGTCTTAAAAGCTTTACACACATTATGATGTGTTCAGCAGTACTACCCAGGTACAAAAGGTCTCCTGTTCTATTGTGATATCCAAAACTATGAGGCTGTACTATTTTTCTATCTGATATTTCAGAATGAATTTCTTATTACATGTGTGAAAAAGAAAAGAAAGTACCTTTTTTCTATCAGGACATTTCTTTCTTTCCTTTCCTTCTTTTCTTCCTTCCTTCCTTCCTCCCTCCCTCTTTCTTTTATTTCTTTCTTTCTTTCTTTCTTTTCTTTCTTTCTTTCTCTCTCTTTCCTTCTTCTTTCTTTCATCCCTTTCCATTGTAGATACCCTGCAATGACATGTTTTCCTGTAGAAACAAAAGTTCTTACAATTTACCTAGAAGTGGTTATGAAGCAATATGAGAAGCCCCTTGCAATTATTTTTAAGATTGCTCTGCTGACACCTACTGGATAGGATCTTTTACAGAAACATGAAACACAGTAAGGCAATAAAGATTCCATATTCTAATTGTGATGCATAAAATTTTTTAAAAGAATTAAATGAATAGGATTAACTAATTATATTTAATTTTAATTTCCTTGTGTAAGCCAAATAGATTAATTTTATATTCTCTCTCCCCCTCTCTTTCTTTTGTGGGGGAAGAAATGTAAAAAGGCCAAGCATTTCAATTCTTTTAGCTTGGAAGGAAATTACTGTATTCCTTTAATATAGTAATGAATTGTGAAAATCTATTTATACTTAACAGGCTATATCCAAATTATCCTATTCCTGCTGATAGATCTCCCAGCTTAACAAAACAGATGAGATTAAAATATTATGTAAATTAATCAGCTGGTTTCCACTGAGAAGTTAATGTGCTCTCTTCAGTCATTAAGTAAGGGCCTTTTAATCCCAACAAGGCACTATATAAGCATTCAGATTCCAAAATAAACAAGCAGTTTATTTAACAGTTAACTAAAAGTAATCAAGTAATAGTTCTTACAGTTGTAACAGAATTTTTAGCTACAGTGGAACTCAAAATTTGTCCGGTTCAAATTTTTCATTTTAAAGTTGTACAAATAGAAAGGTCCAGGAATGAGAATGACATAAGATGTCATAATTGGGCCTGAATCCAAGTCAGTGTTTTTGTCCACTTTCTACTGTATCACTGGCCCATGCATTTTTACTTATTCTTTATCCCTTGGTAGAAACTAATTGTATTGTATTATGAATTCAGGTAATTTTTAGTTCAACTCATTCATTTATCAGATGCTAATAATGGGACATATGATCTGGTGACAATATTTTTTAATTCATTAGTTAACTATTATTGCTGTATAACCAATAATCATAAACTCAGCAGCTTAAACAACCCCTATTTATCTAGTTTCTGAAGATAGTATCTATAGTTCCTGTGGATCAGGAGCCCAAGCATGGCTTGGCTGGAGCCGTTGTTTCAGATTTTCACAAGGCTACAGTCAAGGTGTTTCCCAGGGATGTGGTTTCATCAGAGGCTCAAATGGGGAAGGATCTTTCCAAGCACTCTCACTTTGTCAGCAAAGTGAATTAATTTCTTTGTTGCTGTAGGAATCAGGGCCTCATTTTTTTCTGTTTGAAGGACAGAGACTGCCCTCAGCAGCTAGTGACTGCCTGGAGTTCCTTGCCATGTGGGCTTTCCCAACAAGGCCACTTATTTCATAGCAGCTTGCTTGCTTAAAGTTAGCAAGAAAGAGAGATTTCAGTTACATAGTGCTACAATTTTGCATAACATACCCACAGAACCACATGCATATAATCACATAGATCCCATAACCTTTGTCATATTTTATTGATTAGAAGCAAGTTACAGACCACACCCACATTCAAGGGAAGGGGATCACTCAAGAGACAACACCAGGAGGTAGAGATCTTAGAGACCACCTTCAAATATGTTCTGCACAAAAGAGATCCAAGAATACCAAACTTGCACTCATATTCAAATTACATTTTAAAAATATAAAAGTGCTCAGATATATAATTTTGCCTTGAAAGTGCTCATTTGTGTGTATTTAATTTAATCTTACAGCACCTAAGTGTTGCTGATGCCTTTCCACAAATGAAACAGCTCCAGTGAAGATCCCCAAGAGAGAGGCAACCTTTGACCAGTCACCATCAAAAACTGCAGAAATCCACACTTCTTTTGGCGTGTTCACACATTCCTGCCATGCAGAAAGGTTGTGCATGCTCTCCAGGGAGAGAAAACAGATGTGGTAGAATAAAACTAGTTTCAAGACAGTTACAAAACAGGTAAAACAAATGAGATAAACCCATGTGCAGGACCCTTACAAACAACACATAACTGAAGTTTTTAAACCAATTCTCCCATAGGGAGTACAGACAAAATATTTGTTGCTGATAGTATACAACATTTTAAACACCTTTTTCAATTGTCTTGATTACATTTGAAAATAACACTCTTTTGAGAAACTTCTACAATGAATCAGGCAATTACAATTGTATCAACTTATTTGTCTTCCATTAATTTTTGAAATTCATGGTCCTGGATTTGAGTAGCACCATAAATAGTGCTAGAACAGATGTGGAGAATCTTTTATTAACATGAATAAGCAATACTAAATTGGTTACTATACTGTTTCCCAAATTTAGAGAGTTTGGCTACGGTGACATGTGAGGGTGATTTTGTGGTTTTAAAGATGAGCTACGGTTAATTGAACATTGACTCATCAATGTTAGCACATCGCCAGATTGATAATGAATACTCATTTAATTTTCAAAATAACCTTGCAAGTCACAGTATCACCCTTACTTTATAGATGAGAAAACTGATACTTAGAAATTAGATAACTAGTCCAAAGTCAAGTAACTAATAAACAGAGAGTATTCTGACTTTATATCTACTGCTATTTCCATCATGAAATATTTATCTAATGTTCTTATTTTAAATTAATTTATCATGTGTTAAAATACCTAAAGGAAAATCTTTGCTCCCAAACTACATTATTTGCTAGAGTTGACAAAAAAAAAAAAAAAAAACTATATATTTGTGTATTTTAAGTTTATTTGACATGGATATAGAAAGAGATATATTTTCAAAAATGTCCTTGGTTATCCAAAGGGTGCCACGAAAGTGATCTTCAGAGAGGGGAGATCTCAAGTTGGGCTCATGACTATTGGAATCCCTAGATACTTTGGGGGTTGTGAGAACACAAGGAGTCACCTGATGGAGCTGTTAGGCCCCATCTGCACTGGGTGCTCTGTGTCCAAGACTGAGACCATGGTTGGACCTCTACATGATCCTGGCTCCTGCTGGTCACCCTAGCCCTGGCCTTGGCCATGAACCCTATGGTCAGTGCAGGGCCCAGCAAGCCACTGCACCTCTCATCAGTATCAAAGAGCACTCTTCCCTCAGTGAGTACAAGAAGGTCAGCAAGGATGCATAGGACAACCACTCACTGCAGATGGTGTGCATCCTCAAGCAGATCATACCCGGGTGAGCTACTTTTGGATGCACAGATCAGCCAAACCACATGTACCAAGTCCATGACCAGCCACATCTGAAGAAGAAAGTCCTCTACTTTTTTCAGATCTACACTGGTCTCTGGTGGGCCACAATCTCCATGTAAAAATTCAACTGTCAAAATATATCAAATACTATGTGTCATGCAAGGTCCCACTGGCCACCTCCCTTGCAAAGGACCTCTCCTCCATTAGGCATCAGCTCCTGACCCTTAGGTTGGTGCCCCCATGCTTCTGGAAGTCTCTCTAGTGTGCTTGCATCTGAAGACAGATGGAGAAAGGCTATTCAGGCATTTTCTGAACAGCGAAGTAGCTCTAACCCCATTCCTTTCTCTTTTCAAGTGTACCTATTACACTGTGCACATGTTCAGTTTCTATTTTACTGAGTACGAGAGTAACATCAGCCAAACTCAAAAGCAAAAACAAGACAAAGAGGAGCAGAGTGAATGGAGTAGAGAAAGCAGCAGAACTTTCCTGGCATGTAGAACGTCATAGCAAATAGTGCAAAGATGACACTTCTATTTACCCTGTTTATATATAAGGCAGTATAATTGCAAAAAAAAAAAGTGTCAGCTAGAATCATTGAGAAAGAATGAATTATTCAAGAAACAATTTTCATAAATTGTTCATTTTAAAAAGTAGATTCGAAAGATATCACTACTTTACTTTAAAAAAAAAAAAAGGAATTCTTATTGCATTCAATATAATTGCAAAAGCCCAAAAATACTACATACTTGTATTGGGAAAGGGCTTTCTTAGCACAGCACTTAAGTTACACATACAGAGAGACACACAAACATACAGGACAATTGTAGGGTATTCTATTGTTCTTTTTTCTTTCTTTCTTTTTGCCAGCAACTATCCTCCCCTTTATTTGGCAAGAGAATACTTTTGATACTGTGAGGAGTATGCTTTCCTACTGCTCAGTCCTTGTGACTGACCATCTCATCTTTCCAGGTTTACTTCATAACTTCATCCAAGCCAATGAGAGTCATGGCCTTCAGCCCACTTCACATGCATATGGATGTGATCTGAGCCAGGGCAACCAAAACCTTCCAGGAATTCCCAGGGAAAGGACACTCTTTTCTCAGGGTCTTGGAAACTAAGGATGCAAGTGTCTGACTCTACTGAAAGCATGAAGGAGGAGGAGGGAAGTGTTGGAGAGGGAAAAGGGAAAAGAAGGCAATAATCAAGAATTTTCCTAGCCGGGCTCGGTGGCTCAGCCTGTAATCCCGTGCCTTTGGGAGGCTGAGGTGAGTGGATTGCCTGAGCTTGCGGGTTCAAGACCCGCCTGGGCAGCGAGACCTCATCTCTACAATATATCAAAAAATCAGCCGGACATGGTAGTGCATGCCTGTAATTCCGGCTACTCAGAAGACTGAGGTGGAAGGATCGCCGGAGCCCAGCAGGCGAGGCTGCAGTGGCCAGGAGCGGCCACTGCACTCCAGTCTGGGTGACAGAGTGAGACTCCAACTCAAAAAAAAAAAAAAAGAATTTTCCTTATGCAACATATCTTTGAAATAAATTGTTTTAGCCTCGGGACGGTCTTTGAGCCCCAAAACTACTTTGAATTATGGAAGGGAAGTGAGTTACCAATTTTCAATATTTGAATTTCTTTAAATGACTATATTCAATCTTGCTGTTTTGGGAAATGCCTCAAAATTAAGGCAGAAAAATGACCTGCACATGAGAATGAAAAATACTTTCATTAAAAAAAGGAAGCTGTGTTTTTTCTTATTTGTCGTATCACATACAGGATTCTTGCTAAAAATTCTTATTTTCTTTATCACTCCCCACTGAAACTCACGGAGTTTAAAGGATCTTAAAGGATAATGAGGAAGATGTGATTTAATACTATTTAGAAAATGTTAACGATCGGAGAAACCAAGAGTTTATGTTAGCATAAAATACTTAACATCACATTCTGTATTTACCAAAATGGATGCACAATTATGTCAACTAATTTATACTTAACCATTGTTGGAATAATTTATTTATGAAAATTAACTTGAATAACATTGCAATCAGTGGGAGAATTGGGAAAGGAGAAAGCATAAATAACATAAATTAATAATGAAGTGAAGTAAATAAATGAAGAGGTACCATCCTTCACACTTAGAAACAAGTTAGGGTTGTGTGTTCTCTTCCCATATGGACTATGAGTACACATAATCTCTGTGCAAATGTCACTGAAATGTGAAATGGGCTGAAGTCCTAGGTTCCAGAGAATGACTTTATTTTACATCAACCAACCACTGCCTTCTAGCATGCTCTCTCCACATTCTTGTCCTTAACTTTGTGCCAATGTTTCTGAAAAATTCCATTATTTTCTGGTTACTTTCAGATTCTGATTAATTTCAGATTCCATCATCTTTCCTGTCATTTCTTCACTGCTCATCACATATCTAAGTAGAAAATGTTTTTTGGAAGAAACCTTTGCCTCTCTACTGTGGAACCTCATTACTTCTTGAGCTAGTTGTCCAGCATTGCCAATGACTAGGTGGACATGTGAACTCCGGGATAAGCTTTTAGCAAAGTCACATTCAGTACAACAAAAGCCTCATTCTCCAACCAGCTTTGTCTGCAATGTTGAAACAATATGTTATTTTAAAATCTCCCTCTGTCCAACTTCTGAACGTACAAGTTGATTAAGATGGAAGTTAGGCAAGGAAGAGAGATGTTAAATGTTAGCTCCTGGAATCCCAGTGATAATTGGGATACACTTCAGTCATTAGAGTCATGATCTATGATTATACTTCATTCAAAATGTTTCTCTTTCTTGGTACAGGCCAGACCCATTATGGTCCATGTGAAGAGGGGATATGGTCCATTCCTTCTCTATTCTACTCTTCTCCTCCTCTCTGTTCACTAAGAAATGCCCTCCCTTCCTGACCTCTTGTGATGGCCCTACTCAGCTTGGCTCTCTCACAGCCGAGGGTTTCCTCAGCCTAACAAAATGCTGCCTTGGCTCCTTCAAGATGATTTGAGCCCAGCTACCCACCGTGATAAGCAGTATGGCAGCCAGATTCATAAACTGAAATCCCAAGTCTTTCATTTATTATCCATATGACCTTGAGCAAGTCTCAGTGCCCATATCTAAAATGGAAAAGCTAAAATATGAATATGGTATGGTTGTCATGAGAATTACATGAGGTAATATAAAGTATTTACTTAGTTTTTGACACATGTGTGTTAGGCAAGAATTAAGATACCAATATCCCCTTCTTGGAGAACTTCCAATCTTTTCAATTAATTATCTTGGTTCCCCTCACTTGCCTGAAATTAGAAGCAGATCCTCACCACCATCCATAGGTTGTTACCTTTCCTCCATCAGGGACTCCTTCCATGAAACTCCCCTTAAGCATCTAGTCTTTGGGCTATGTAAGCTAGAAGAAAAATAGGTTGTACTTCACAGGACCTATTTAGCTATCTCTTCACAAGTTCTGGGTGTGGGTGTCTGGCTACTCTCTTTATGACTTGGGATGCTAATTGCTGACTTAGGAACAGAGCCAACATTCCAGACAATAGCTAAGCAATTGTGTACAGAAAGCTTTCATTATGTCTGGCACAGTTTAACACATTGACTGAATAACAGGAGGTCTCAACCAGTATGAGTCAGCCCTGGTTAAACTATATCAAACGATATCAAATTAGCAAGGTAAAATCTGAAACATCTAGTTAAAACAAGTAGCAGGTCTCTGTCTACCTTTCTTGTGTTTCATCTCAGCATACCTATACTCATCCCCTCTGCTCTCACTGAACAATTTGTAATGGCTTGAACCTAAGTATTTTACACCGCTCATCTGACCTCCTTGTAAAAAATAATCAGAGCAGGATGTAGGGTAAACTTGAAAGTATTCCCCAAGGCACACATGGATGTATCAGCAAATAGCAGAAGCCATAATGGTATGAGAGACTTAACAAGCATGCCTGACGATACATTGACTTAAAAATAAGTTATTCTAACCCAGAGGCTATCCCTATGAAGCCCAGTTTAAAAATAAAATTACACTCATCTCTAATGGTCTGGAAGATTGTGCGCATGTTCAAAACTGCACCTTTAAGGGATGACTATAGAGGAAACTTCCAAGATACTAGTCCTTGGTTGAATGTTGGACAAAATCATAAAACCCCTAAATGATTGAAGCAGTCCCTAAGCCATACATATATCCAAGAATAAAGGATGAAATTCTAACTGACAGGACCTAAAGCACAACCTTTGACCAAAAAAAGTGGCTTATGCTAACTTGGGACCTACTCTTATATAGCTGGACTAAGAGACAAAAACAAGGGGGGAAAATCTAAGCAGATACATCAGAACTTAGACATTGCCAGAGAAACATACTTCACAAAACTAGGTAAGCAGCTGCCAAACAAATCAATGAAATAAACAAATGACTAAAACAGACCTCATGTTGGAAGGGGTAGAGTCAGTACACTGACTTGCTACAATATGTTATCTAAAATTATCCAGTTTCAAAAAAAAATTAAGAGACATGAAAAGATACAGGAAAGGTGACTCATACCCACAGATAAAAAAAAGCAAGCAAATAGTAAAAAAAAAATCAAGGATAAAAAAGCAAGCAAAAGTAAGCAAGCCTTTGAGGTGATCCAAATGTTGAACTTAACAGGCAAAACTTCAAAGCAGCTATTATACATAAGTTCAAACAATTAAAGAATTTATTTAAAGAACTTAAAGAATGCATGCTTATTTAACAGAATGTATGTTTATTTAAAGAACTAAAAGAATGTATGATCACAATGATTCATCAAATAAAGATATTAATAAAAGGTAGAGCTTCTTTTAAAAATCTAGTTGAAAAGTACAATACTGAAATGAAAGAAAAAAATGACTAAAGGTGCATGTATTAGTTTGCTAGGGATTTCATAACAAAATACCACAAATTGGATGGTGTAAAGAATTATGGGAAATTTATTTTCCCATAATTCTAAAGACTAGAAGTCTTAGATCAAAATTTCTAGTCTTAGAAATTTGTCCTATACTTATCTTCTAGATTCGGGTGATTTGCTTGCAATCTTTAGTGTTCCTTGACCTCTTTCAGTCTTTGCCTTCATCTTCACATGGTATTCTCCTTGCTTGTGAGTCTATATCCAAATGTCCCCTTTCTATAAGGATGCCAATCATATTGGATTAAGGGCTTACCCTATTCCAGGCAATTCATTAAAATGAGCTCATCTCAACCAATTACACCTGCAATAAACCTATTTCCAAATAAGGTCACATTCTGTGGTCCTGGAAGTTTTAACTTCAATATCCAAACTGAGGGGGTCGAGAGGAAAGGCCACAATTAAGCCCATAACAAGGGGCAAAAATAAATGTGAGTTGACAAAAGAAATAAGGAAACTTGAAGACAGAGCCACAGAGATGATAAAACAAATGAAATGGAAGATAGATCATTATAGAAGATAGGTTATAAAGAAACTAGAAGATAAACTTAAAGGTAGATCAGTAGAGACTGCAAAATCTGAAGAATGGAGAGAAAAATAATTAAGAAAAATGAGCAGAGCCTCAAAAATGTGGAACATCATTAAGTACATCAGCATAAGCATAATCCACAGAAGGACCAGAAGAGAGAAAACCTTCAAAGACATAACTGCTGAAAATTAATTGGGTTTGGAAGGTTGAGGCAGGGAGCAAGAAAATAGATGGGAAGAAAGAAAATAGGTAGGATATGAAAATGACAAAAAAAAGTTTTTAATGGCAATATATGTTTAATTTTCATTTCTATCATATGTTTTGCTGTTATTTCATCACCATACTATGAAACCCTTCCAGAAAAGTCTACTACACACAACAGCCATATGTGATTAATCTGAGGAAAAATAAAGGAAATAAATCACTGAGATGGAGAAAAAAAAGCAACGGACACAAGTGGTAAGATGGGAGAAAGATTGAAAAATCAAAGCCAGAGTTTGCTGAGCTGGAAATAGCTGAGAATCTTCTGATGAACTGTTGGGCTTCACACTGCACTTAAATCTTAAGTGTTTGAGCCAGTTTCAATGGAGTCTTCAGGACAAGAAAAATCAGATTATAATTTGCATTATAATTGTTATACATTCAAAAAATGAGATAACAATTATTGTCCAAATGATACTGAAGGATTTATGGAAAAATAACTTCGTCTTATTTGCTTTATCCTAAGTTACCACATGGCTTCAAAATATGTTTCTACATTGAGTTGCAAAGCATATGAATTCATATTGCTTCTTTCTTGCCTCAGATAAATGTGTGTTCTTTCTCTTGTATGGGTTTTTTAATTCAAATCACATTTTTGCATATGTAGGGGAATAGCAGTAAGTCAAATTTACAACTGTGACTTCTGCCATGAGTTCATTTCCCTATCTTTCAATATGAAACTTCTCACCAGTGGGAAAGAATCCCAAACTGCCTGGCTGCAGGCTTGCTTCACACTACATCAAAATCTCAGCTAGATCCAAGCAGCAAACATTCCAAAAGGGACTTGCCACTCTCACCATTTTATATCACTTCAAAAATTGTGTACTCATTTAGTTCAAGATGATCCCTTTTGTGTAAAATATAAAAACTCTTTAATAAAGATTCTATAAATCTTAGATCTGAGATAATCTATGAACAGTAAATAAATACAGGTGAATCAAAATAAAAAGAGCAAGGTGACCCAACAGAAGTCCTTCTTTAATTGATGAGAAGGTCATCAAGAGAGTGTTATATGTCAGTGGCACACACCAGTGCAACTGTCCTCTTGTTCTCTATCACACTACAACAGCAGCTTTGTTCTTGAATGAGAAATGCTAACTATAATATTGCCCTTTTCCTTGAAACAGAACATTATTTTTCACAAAACTAACAAGCACATTGTACCTGAGACTCAGCACTGCCAAGGCACAGTTGAGAGATGAACAGCCCAGGCCCCCTGACCCTGAGTCAACCTGAAGGTCAAGGAGTAACTGATGGAGAAGGTGCTTGTCTCTAAGCAGAGTTTCAGGGTGAGTTGATAAAGACTAGTTAAGATTAATGCAATGGATACTAAACTGAGTCTTGGGCATTTAAAGGAATGAATATAAACACTGCAGTCAGATACACAGCCCCATATACTTGTTCTCTGGCCAAGTTAACTTTATCAAGCCTCAGTTTTCTCATATATAAAGTGAAAAGAAAAACATTTTTTTACCTCACAAAGTTGTTCTGGGGCATAAATGAGACACTATGTGTATAACACCTAATTTGACAGCTTTTGGCTCTTCTTCCTACTGTCATTGCCAGCTTACAAAATAATTCTAAAGTAAAATATTTACAAAAAGGGATCTACAATTTTTTATAAATATTTATTTTTTTAAAAAGTATTCTTTGTTTTTAATAAACATAGTGTGGAAAATTCGTGACCCTAATTTAGAATAAAAGGAAGTTTGAGTGGAAATTGATTTTTAATGCTCAGATAAAGGAGAATGATTAGAATACTCATTTTATATAATGACATTGCATCTAATATCACTTCCTGAAAAATTATTAATTTAATTATAAACATAAAGTTGTTAAAAGACAGGAAATGCCACAGAGCCCTTGTAATCCCTTTCATAGACAGTGACTAGTTCTCCACCTCTTGCAATATGGTGTCTGCTTATCTGTTTCTTCATCTATGTAGATGAACAGGAGGCAGATGGCAGGAGTTAGACCCATGCTCCCGTCTTAATTGGCACTTTATAAATCTTCTGCAAAATAAAAGTAATTTTATTGCACAATCTTCTGCAAAATAAAATATTATTTCAGCAAGTCTGCAGAATTTATCTAGGATAGATATTATGTAGAAATGCTATTCTTAGGGAGCTTCATAAGGCTTATATGGAATAACAGAATAGCCTGGAAGTCTTAGAGGAGGATAGGAACTCCTGGGACTTATCAGAGCTGCCTAAAAGTAGATTTCCCTATGCTTCCAAGTGAGTCAACACCATTACTTGCTATAGGAAGAGCAGGCATCATTGATGGCTAATAGCACATTCTGGGAAAAAGCAGATCTGGACTGAATTGTGTCATCCAACTCCTGCTAATGCCAGTGAAGGTGGTTTTGAGCAAGCTACCAAAACTCTCTGAGCCTTGTGGTCTTCATCTATAAAATAGGCACTGATAATAATACATACAGTATAGAATGTTTGCAAAGGCTAAATAAGTTAATACTGCAAAAGAGCTTTCTCAAACATTAACATGTAGAGTGATCAGTAAGAATCTTGTTAAAATGCATTTTGGTTAAATAGGTGTGGTATAGAACTCAAGATTATGCCTTTTGAACAGATTCCCAGGGAATTTCAGTACTGCTGGTCCTCGGTCCATCTTTTCAGTAACAAGTTTTTCATGGGGTTACCCCGGTCCTGGCACATTGCAAACACTCAGTAAATATTAGCTTTATTGTGGTATTATTGATTTAAGGTCTAGAATAAAAGCACTCTGCATACCAGCTTTCTTTTCATCTATAGAATGCCTCAACAACTCTCTATTAGTCCACAGGAACAGTGTTTTTCTTTTCTTTTCTTTTCTTTCTTTCTTTTCTTTTCTTTTTTTTTTTTTTTTTTTTGAGTTGGAGTCTCATTCTGGTCACCCAGGCTGGAGTGCAGTGGCATGCTCACTGTCACCCCAGCATTGACCTGCTAGGTTCCAGCAATCCTTCCGCCTCAGCCTTCCAAGTAGCTGGAATTACAGGCACACACTACCCTGCCTGACTAATTTTTTAATTTATTGTACAGTTGATTTCTCTCCAAGCTGCCCAGGCTGGTCTTGAACCTGCGGGCTTGGGCAATTCACTCGCCTCGGCCTTCCAAAGTGCTGGGATAACAGGTTGAGCCACTGAGCCCAGCTGGGAACAGTGTTTTTCAAGAGAAGTTTGCATACAGTAAAACATGCAGTAACATTGATGCAGCAGGCTGAATAATGGCCATCCAAAAATGGCATGTCCTAATCCCCAGAGCCTATGAATGTCACTTTATAAGGAAAAAGGACATTTGAAGATTGATTAAGTTTAGAATTTGAGACAAGATTATTCTGGATTATCTTCTTGGGTTTGAAATGCCATCACAAGAATATTTATAAGAGGGAGATTAGACACATATACAGAAGGTAAGGTGATGAGAAGAAATAGGCAGAGATTGTGTTATGATCCGAGTAATGCTCAGCTGCTCCCCTTGATAAATAAATCAAAGGGGCAGAAAATTGGTAGAAAAAAGCATATTTCTGAGTTTGAATCCAGGGAGCAGAGCCAGACTCAAGGTCTGTCAAAATGGTTCTGCTCACCCTCTAGGCTTTTACAGTTGACTTTTATAGTCCAGAGTTATTAGTACCTACACATAACCACGTGACCAGCAGAACATTGTATAGAAGAGAGTTTCAGCCACATTTATCGACAGTGACATTTCTCTGTCCAGACTTCCTGGTGCCAGGTATCAGAGGTATCTCATAGCTTTTATCAGTAGGGCCCGGCAGAAGCATTAATCAAGCTTGCCGTAGAGTAAAGGGCCTAAGATATCATGCGTTACGCAAAAGTTATACAAATCACAAAGCTTATGATTACATTGATACAAAAGTTATCTAATTCACAAGGCTTATGATTACATTGATATTATATTATTCAAACTTATAACCACTCAGAAAAAGGGAGTAAAAGGAGATTTGCATCTTTCAGTTGATGGGGCATAGACTACAGGGAAGTCAAGAATCCACTGAAGCTACTTACAGGGAGTGCATAGGAAATAAGGGGAAGCACACCTTTTATTAGCTCTCAGGAATATTGTTCAGGAATGTACAGGAGCACTTGCACCCTGGTCATGCCCTTCTCTAGGGGCTGTGACAATATGGACAGACATTAGAGGGTCTCTGTATCATTTCCCAACTGTCAGTTGATAGATATATCATGGGAGTAGCTATGTCAGGCTGCCTTAACATAAACATGCCTATGGTTCTTTCCCTCCGCTGGTTTTCATGCTTTATAGGCTTAGTTATAAGCGCAAGAATTCTAGTAACACACTGGGTACAAAGTGTGATGGTTAAATATATTAACATTGCTATTATAAACATAATTAAGAAGAACTTCCCTATGCCTGAAAGGAGGCCCTGTAAGCTTGATGAGAGGCAAGAAAACACGTTGAAAACCGATCAGAGACCTTTTCGGGTACCTTCTTAGTGTAAACATTTGCATCACCTTTAGCATTAATGCTGGTTTCATTTGGCTTGGCATTGCCATGATGTTCCCCGATGCATCTGGGATGAAAGTGCAACACTTGGTATGGATAATTCACACGTG
Organism: Carlito syrichta; assembly: GCF_000164805.1. Classification (NCBI taxonomy): domain Eukaryota; kingdom Metazoa; phylum Chordata; class Mammalia; order Primates; family Tarsiidae; genus Carlito; species Carlito syrichta. Next base: position 290,534 of record NW_007247796.1, on the reverse strand, counting down.
CCTCCTTGAGATGTGGTAAGAATTCTAAAGCCATTCAGTTTTGTAGCTAAGGCGTCGATGTGGAGGGACACACTTTTCAGTCCTATATTGGATGAAAAGAGATTAAGGACATACCATTTAAAACACCTCTAGACCATCGAGCGTGCAGATAGGACAAGTTGGCTATGTTTGCTTTTTGCAGAGTGCTATAATTGTGGAAAGCTCAGAGTACATCTACCAATTCATCCAGCAAGAAGCCAAGGCCATAAACTAGTACCACACAGCCACCAAGTGCCATTGGGAGCTCACCAGTATACCCCTAGCCTCTGAGTCCAACGGTGAGTTTGCCACTCGGACCATAACAATTGGAGTCAGGTGAATGCAAGCCAAAGAATGTCATGAGCTACCAGAAGCTGGAAGAGATAAGAAAGAATCCTTCCCAAGCAAGACCTCACAGATGGAGTTCAGCCCTGCAGACTCCTTGATTTTGGACTTCTGACTTTCAGAACTGTGAGAGAATATAGTTCTATTGTTTTAAGTCACCATGTTTGTGGAAATTTGGTACAGCACTTGTAGGAAAGGAATATAACTTTTAAATACAACACTTATCTACAATTTTTTATATTTATTTTGCAAAGTATTATTTGTTTTTAATAAAGAATATATAAGCTATATTTTTAAAAATGCAAGTGAAATTGCTAATATCTCAAAGTGCTGTGCTTTACAGAATAAATTATTTTCTCTGTGCTTAAGTGAAGAGTTTGATCTTCATGAAAAACATGAAGAGATTGATGGTATATTAGCAATGAATTTTTATTTTAGAAACTGAGAAAAATCACATAGAGTTTTCCCTTGGTATCCATGGGGAATTGGTTCTAGGATGTCCCTTAAATATTGAAATATACAGATGCTCAATTCCCTTACATAAAATGATATCATATTTGTACATAATCTATGCACATTCTCCTGCATACTTTAAATCGTCTCTAGATTACTTATAATACCTAATACAATGCCTATACATCATTTATTTATAAAGATTTAATATGGCACTTGGTATGTGGCAAATTCAAATTTTGCTTTTTGGAACTGTGTGGACTTTTATTTTCTGAATATTTTTTATTCATGGTTTTTTATTCATGATTGGTTGAATTCACAGATATGGGACACACAGGTAAGAAGGGCTGACTGTGTTATGCTTCTACATAAAATGTAGAAAGTTTCAAGGAAAGTTTTCCCCATTCTAACAAGGAGGAAAAGTCATATAAACGATAAATTATAACTTATATTAGATATAGATCTGGAATTGAAGAAATGTTTGTTTTCTATGCTTCACTGATCTACAGTATTCTTTCATCCTTCAGGAAACACTCCCAGAATTTTCAATAAAGCATCTATTCAATGTGGAGGGGGAAGCTGACCCAGAAGGTGTCCAGTACTGTCCCCACAACTCCAGGTCCTCAGGTACTTGGTCTCATTTGCAAGCACTCTGCCTGCTGTCCCTTGAAAAAACTGGGGGGAAAAACATGAGTTATTGAGTTATCACACTTTGTCTTTTAAATTTAACAACATGCTAAAAGGAGTTTTAAAGAAAAAAACTGACAACCTAGAGTTCTATACCCGTCAAATATATCTTTCAGAAAATAAAGAGAAATAAAGAATTTTCCAGACAAACAATACTGAGAAATTCCATCAGAAATGCTCTTCAAGAAATGTTTAAAGTTCTTAAAGAAAAAGTGGGAAGGTAGCAATGCAAACTTAGATCTACACAAACAAGTAAAGAGTGAAGAAAATGGAAAAAGTAAGGTAACATTTATCTTACTTTTTTTTTTTTTGAGGTGGAGTCTCACTCTGTCACCCAGACTAGAGTGCAGTGGCCGCTCCCAGCCACCGCAGCCTCGACCTGCTGGGCTCCGGCGATCCTTCCGCCTCAGCCTTCCGTGTAGCTGGAATTACAGGCGCGCGCTACCACGCCCGGCTGATTTTTTGATTTATTGTAGAGATGAGGTCTCGCTGCCTAGGCGGGTCTCGAACCTGCAGGCTCAGGCAATCCACTCACCTCAACCTCCCAAAGGTGTGGGATTACAGGCTGAGCCACCGAGCCTGGCTTATCTTACTTTTAATCACTCTAAAATATAATTTGCTTTTACAAAAAAAATAATTCTAATGAATTCAGTTTTATAATGCATGTAAGAGTGAAATGTATGAGAAAAATTGCAGAAAGGACAAGAGGGCAGAATTGACATAAGGTTTTTATACATGAAGAGATAGCATTTGAATATAGACTGTGATGAGGAAAAATGTATATTGTCCCTTGTTAAAAATGTCAAGGAAGACTTTATTAAAGACTATTGCAATAGGGGAGAGAAATTGAACTTAACTCCACTGAAACAAAAGACAGGAGGATGTTTTAATGCTGGAGTGAGCTAATGGAAAAGTTCTGGAGGGCAGTACAGGGGAGGTTAATCAGCATAATTAGGCCATCTGTGTTTACTAATTGTTACTTATCAAAGTGAGGCTCCCTACCTGCCCATTGAAACTGGAAGATAGGAACTATTTCTTTTTTGATTATTACATTTCAAAAGGATGGCTCTCAGCTCCTGGAGAAATATTTACATCTGAAAAATGCAAAGAAAGAATTTACAATTGCAACTTTTCTGGAGTAAATGCTCTAAGAAAAGAAAGTCAGGAGCCTATAGTCAAGACATCTAAAGATCAGTCAATCTGAGGGGAACATTTGGGTTGACATAGTCACCCTGGGACACTCACCAAACAAAAAGTAAAAATAAATGAGTTATAATTACTAAGTAAATATTGGAGATAAAATAGAATCACTCACAGTGCTCAATCCAAGAACAGGCAGGAAAAAAATGAAACAAGAAAAGATGGGATAAATAGAAAACAGATGGTAGATTTAAGTCAAAACTTATCCATGATTAAATGAAAAATGAATGGTCCTTATTAAAAGACAGGAGCTGGCCAGGCTTGGTGGCTCAGCCTGTAATCCCAGCGCTTTGGGAGGCCAAGATGAGTGGATTGCCTGAGCCCGCGGGTTCGAGACCCGCCTGGGCAAACTTGGCGAGACCTCATCTCTACAATAAATCAAAAATTAGCTGGGCGTGGTAGCACACGCCTGTAGTTCTGGCTACCTGGAAGGCTGAGGTGGAAGAATCACCGGAGTCCAGCAGGTCGAGGTTTTAGTGGCCAGGAGCGGTCACTGCACTCTAGTCCGGGTGACAGAGTGAGACTCCAACTCAAAAATAATAAATAAATAAAAGACAGGAGTTGTCTGAATCTATTAAAAAATAAGACCAAACTAACTATATAAGAAACCCACTTTACATATAAAGGCATAGGTAGGTTTAAAATATTTATAATTAAAGGATGGATACATAAAGTCAAAACAAGTCTGGAGTAGCTACAATGTTAAACCAAGATACTCCAGAAGAGTATTATTACCAATGATAAAAAGAAATATTAAATAATAACAAAGGGTTCAATTCGCCATGAAGAAATAATAATCCTTAATGTGCCTGTTACCTAGCAACTGAGCCTCAAAATCCTTGAAGAGACATGTGGTGTCTTCTCCGCAACACTGGTACCATCAGGAGCTTGCTAGAAATACAGAGTCTTAGGTCCCACCCCTGACCTTAGGATCAAGGTCAGATGAATTCAGACTGTGTTTATAAGAGAAGATCCTCACTTGATTCAAGTGCATATTAAAATCTAAGAATACTGATATAATACCTTATCACCTTTCTAATAAAAAAAAAAACACTAACAGGTGATGTGTTTACATCACTTTCATGGTTTTATAGAGCAGAAGCATTCAGCCACAATATTACATAATAAAAATTTGAAAATTGAGAAATACATAAAAGAGACTTTATATGAGAAGCACTGTAATATCACTTTCCAAAAAGTAGTTTTTAATCACTTCAACTCTCTTTACTTATAAATTGCTCTGAGGATTTTTAACCACAAATGAATGTTTTTAAATTATTTTACCAGTGGGTATTTTCAATAGTACCAACTAGTTCATACAGCAGTCACCTTTATCCACAGGGGATACATTCTAAGATTTCAAATGGAAGCCTGAAATCATGAATCGTACTGAGCCCTATGTTTTGCCCTATACATATGTGCCTATGATTTATAAATTAAAGTTTGATTTATAAATTAACACAGTAAGAGAGAAACTAATAATATAATAGAATTATAACTATATACTGTAATGCAAGTTATATAAATGTGGTCTCTCTCAAAAATTTTTATTGTGCTATAGTCACCTATTTTGGACCATGGTTGACCACAGGTAATTGACATCATGGAAGGAAAATCTTCAGATAAGGAAGGACTACTATATGCCTTGTAAATATTTCTCAAGGACCTGAGATGCATCCTTTTGTCATTGAACCACTTCAAAGTATAGTAGTTCTCAACCCTGGCCACTTTAACAGAATGCCTTGACCTTTTCCCTAGGTATTTTGATTTAATTAGACCACTGGAACCTTGTCATCAGTGTTATTTAAAAGCTCTCCAAATGATTCTAATGTATAACCAGGGCTAAAAGCCATTCTTTTAACAAATTAAATATATTTATAATAAAAATGCAAACTTTGATTGCAACCCAATATTTGTTGCTTATTTTACAGTCTTCCTTTTGACATGTCATATGAATGTTCACTAGTTTGTGAATGAAATAAATGATAGATTATTCTAATCTGAAAAGCACAAAGGAAACACAATATTATTTGACAACTTATGACATGAATTTCAGCATCAGACATCAGCATTAAATATTATTATATCATTATACATACTTAGCATATTTGTGCACATCACGTGGAGAAAAATTGAAGGGCTTTACTTTGAAATTAACTTACAAATGTACTCCAATCTAAACAACAAAGAAAAAAGAAACTCCAATAAATCACTTTGCTTCTAAATTAAAAGCAAGGAGGGAATGATATTGAAGGAAATAAAGCTGGGCTTAGCATAATTCACTTAAGAAAGGAAGTAGAAGGACTGTGCCTACTTCTCATGGTCCATTCAGCCTGCTATAACAAAGTATCATAGACAGATGGCTCAAACAATTTACATCTATTTCTCATAGTACTGGTAAGTCCAAGACCAATGCACAGGCAGATTCGGTGTCTGGTGAGGACTCTTTCTTGGTTCATAGATAGTGCCTTCTTCCTGTATCCTCACATGGCAGAAAGGGAAAGGGGTCTCTCTTGGGCTTCTATTACAAGCACACTAATCCCTTTCATGGGATCTCCTCCTCATGACCTCTTCACCTCCCAAAGGCCCACCTCCAAATACCATCACATTGAAAATTAAGTTTCATCACATGAATTTTAGGTGTACCAAAAAAATTAGACCATAGCACCACTGTTCATCAGTTTCCCCCTAAAGACATGTTATCACATAAGGTGGTGGCAGTTCACTTTCTCTCCTCCATGCACAAACTGACCTGTTCCAGGTAGGGGAAAAGGAACCCACCTTGGTTGAACACTCCTTTGTCTTGGACACTTTCAATTTGCTTACCCTTATTGTTCATCATGGCAGCTTCACAAGGAAGGTATTGTGTACCCATTTTGCAGGTAAGAAAATAATGCCTCAGAAATGCTAAAAACTTTCCAAAAATAACCCAGCTAGTAAACGGTACATCCACAGTTTGTAAGGTCCAAATGCTTCTCTATCCCTGGTCACCTTGCTATCTCTAAGGCATCACACTAGTCAGAAAAGAGTGTGACTAAGAAGCCAGTTGAGAAAAAGCATCTCCAAGAGGAAGAAGGTATCCAGGTGGGTGCTCCAGAATCTATGGTTACTCACACTCCTATTCCTTTGTGTTCCAGACAACAAAAACCACTGTCAAGGTGATGTGAGTTGGGCAAGTAGATACAGATGTGGGAAAATTAGAACTCTCAATAGAGCAAGGCAGGAAGTAAAGGTTTGAGATTGGGGTTTGGGGATGGGTGTTAGCATCCTAATCTAGAACTCTGAATGACTTTTTCCCATAGACATCTAGTTACAGACCAACTTACATACCTATGATTAGTGTTGTGATTATGTATAAAGGGGTTCATGGTTAACAGAGCCTTTAGTAAGCTGACTGGGTCTAAATAATATGACCATATAGAGTGACTGATTAGGCCAGGAGATTCCAAATTTACAGCTATTGCCATGGGGTGTCACTCAGTTTTGTCATTTCTAAATTTTTTGTTTGTAGCAAAGCATTATTAGTAATAGTTCCATTAGGCCAGGACGGATGTAGACCAGCAACTTTTGTTGTGATCTCATGCGTGAGATGCAGAGTTCTCTTTGTAACATGTAGTGATATTTGAAAGACAGCCTGTGATGTCCTTTAAGTTAACCATCCCCCACATTGAAAAGATAAGCCTCAGCGAGAATTCTGGCTGTGTTCCTGAAGGGCAAAGGAACAGTCTAGGCCAGTGAAGCATAGCAAGCAGAGGTCTCTCTGAGTCCAGTTCTCTGTTTAAAAAAGCACATAATCCTCCAAGGGGCTCTCATCTTAAACAATTAACAATGTAAGCTGATGAAAGCCAAGGATATGGCTGAAGGTAACAACACGGTAGAGGAAAGGTTCTTTATGCAAAGATGCAACTTGAGAGTTTTACAACTTGGCAAATGCCTGTCACAGTCTACATAATCCTGCAAACCACCTTGGGATTTTTATGAGAGGCTGAAGATCCTCTAATTCTGAGGATAACCATACAGCACTCTCCCATGGCAGGGACTGTCCACCATAACTCTAACCTAGAAGAACCAGGAGGAGATCACTGCAGCAAGATACAGACACACATCATAGGCAGCAGTACAAAGCTCTGGTGTAATATTTCTTCTATGAAATGTATTGTTATCAATTATGAAGAGGCTACCATGCAATTACATTGTTAAGTTCTATTTAATTCCCACATAATGCCACATTCTCTTGTATCATTCACCTAAAGACCTACTTATATTTTATAAAAGAGAGATTTATATTTCTCCAAAATAAGCTAGTTGATTTTGTTCACATACAAATATTTCAGAATATATTTTATATTAACAATAATATGCTTACATGTAAATGCAAACAGGTTGGCATTAGCAGAGACTAAAAAAATTAAATTTTCAATGGTTTGATAACTCTAACACTGACTTAGAAAAGTTATCTTACTATTCCAAACTCAGCCCTTATTTACCAGTGAATTCCCCTTCTTTACATGGTATTATTAGGGACTAGATAAAGCGTTTTGCTGTCTTCCACTGAAGACTATTGGTAGATTTTGAGCATGAGGAAAACAGATTGGGAAAACAAACAAAAAACTAAATAAACCAAAGTAAGCTAAAGCAAATAGAGACATATTCATTAGCTGCAGTCTCCAGTTAATGTTCAAGTTTCTGATTTCTAATAAAACCAAAGTATCTAGAAAAAAATCTGTTTTCCAAAAGTATAATTCAGCCTATAGCTTTTTAAAAGCTCTTAATTTATAGATCTTTAGTATCAAAAGTATCATGTTTCAGGGATACACAATATGAACAAATAGCAATGTATTACGTTTCCGAAACACTAAAAACATTCTCACTATTTGCTAGAATAGAAAAAAGTTTCATTGGTGCATGTAAATGATCACTTTTTTCAAGTGATAAATCACTAAAATGTTTTATAAGTTCTTTTTCTACAAGTCTCCTGGGATTTGCCGTAAGTATTTGCATAAATAAATTATAAATGGTTACATCACAGCTGACTGTATTGAGCGAGGTGAAACTCAAGAGTGAATTTTAAACTGTGCTCAGCAGTAAAAAGGAGGTTTCGATATCAGCTGCAGCACAGGTTTTGATTCATGATCCTTCACAGGTCTCCATTCCGTGACTTTCCAGGTGGTCTCCTTGGTGTCCGTCATCACATTTAATCTTTCTCCCTTCTCAACGACTCAGAATGAACACTCCATGTGGCCTTATTAAAATCGACTCCCGCACAAAGTATTGGGGAAAACTTAATTGGCTTTCCAGGCTAGCCTGTTTGTGATTATATTTGATATGGATGCTGTGCATATTAGCCTAAGTGAGGAAATAAATGAAGAAAGGTGTTGCAGTGATCATAAAACACTACTAGAACAGGGGCAAAGAATCATGCTGCACAATATGTCTTGGCTCTGCCCACAAGACTCACAGCGAGAAACAGGAACATATTGCCCAATGAAAAATAACATTTGGCATGCAAATTAAAGCGAGGACAAAACTCCCAATCTTGGCTCTGCACCCCCCTAACATAAACTCAAACTTGGAGACAATTAAGCATGCCTATAAATCCAGAGCCTTGGAAAACCAAATGGTGTCCTAAATCAGAGAAAGTGCAAAGAAGCCATTGAAAAGAATACTCATTAGCCAAATCCATACGATGGTTTTATGGGCATTCCTAAGAGGAAGGAGCTGCTAGGACTTTTTTAAGAACTCAGATGAAATCCGTTAAGCCATTGACATTATAATATTAGGTCATAATACCGCTGGCAATTCGTAATGAACATTTTGAAATCCAGGGGATAAAGCAGTCATTTTTTTAAAGGCTCATCTGAGGAGTTTTGAGATTAATTCATTGTCTTGATCGGCCATGGGGATTGCTAATAAACAAATTCTAACAGTGTCTGAGAAAAGAAACGCAAAGGTAGTTCTTCTCTGCCACAGCACTCCACTTGTGATACTTCATCCCACCCTTCAGATTTCTTCCTTCCTATCTGGTTTCTACATTTTCATACAAATGAGAGAGTAGAAATCTGTATATAATAGCTATCTTCATGACTGTTCAGATTTATGGCTTTCCAGACCCAAGACTAGAACCAGAAAAGTCTCTCAGGGTGCAAATTAAACAAGGAACCCACTCTCCTTTTTCATAGATGAGGCTCATTGTGTTTACAGTACAACAAAGAATAAGTCTCACCATTTAAGATAAGAACATGTTTGTGAACTCACAATTTCTTAGCCAAATCTCTGATTGATTTTGAAGCTGACCTTGAATTCTTTCCTATTCTCTTTCATTGGAGATATTTGGAGACACTGGATACACACATGTTGGATACAGCAGACGTCAGTCAGTTGATCAGAACACATAGACTTCAAGAGTGCTACCAGATTTCCTCGTGTTTTCAAAACCTACTGATTTGTTTTTCAGTTTCCCAAAGCATTCACCCAATCTGGAAGACCATATTGTGAATATAAGTGTACCATTTGTTTACTCTTAAGAGGCATTATTTTGATGTGCTGAGAGGGGCGACTAATCAATAGTAATCGGTTGCACAATATAATTTTTTAAAATCACTCTTAATACTTGCATGAGGAAACCATTTAAAATGTAAAACAAATTACACACCTCATCGGGCCCACTTTAGGAAAAAAATAAAAATTGCAGATTGGGGCGGTATATCTTTAAGAGAAAATTATTCATACATATGTTTTACTATTTTTTGTCATTACTAAAGGGTTTCTCTGTTGAAAAAATTTCAGAAATTACATTATCAGTATGGACTCACATATCTAGTTTCACATAATGCCGCGTCTTTGAACAAAAATGTATCGTTGGTAATGATGTTGTTGATGCTATACATTTTACCTAAGTTGTAGAATCCTATAAGCCATTTAACTAAAAAATGTGTGGTTATCTCAACATGTCTTTTACTACTGACGTCTTTTTTTTTTCATTTATAAATAATAAAATTTTATTGCTCACAGTTAGAGTCTGGAAAGTCCAAGGTCTAGGTGCCAGCAGATTTGGAGTCTGGAGAAGGTTCTGTCTGCTTCATAGATGGTGTCTTGTATGTGTCTTAACATGACGAAAGTGGAAAAAGGCTCCTTCAAATCGACTTTATTTTATTTACTTTTCTTCTGTTTCTTATTTATTGGTGAGTTGTGGGGGTACATATGAGGATTTGCTACACAAGTAAATCGTGTGCAGGTGTGGTTTGGGCTTCTGCCCCTAGTAGTGCACATGGTACCCAGGATCTCCCTTGCTCCCACCCTCTCTCCCTTCTTTAGCAGTGTCCAGCATCTGTTGTTCCACTTTTGTGCACAAATGCCCAAGGTCTAGGGCCTACTTATGAGTGTGAACATGAGGTATTCAGTTATTTGCTTCTGTGATAGTTCACTTAGAGTGATGGTCTTCAGCTGCATTCCTGTTGCTGCAAAGGACGTGATTTTGTTCTTCTTTGTGGCTGCGTAGTAATCCATTGTGTATATATACCACATTTTCTTTACCCAATCCATTTTTGATGGGTATCTGGGTTGGTTCCATTTTTTTGCTATTGTGGACAGTGCTGCAATGAATATATGGGTACAAATGTCTTTTTGGTAGAGTGATTTATGTTTCTCTGGGTATATTCCCAGAAGTGGGATTGTTGGATCAAGTGGTAGCTCAATTTTTAGTTCTTTGAGAAGACGCCACACTGGTTTCCACAAAGGTTGAACTAGCTTAACAAATTCCCACCGTGTTCCCTTTTTCCCACAGCCTTGCCAACATCTGCTGTTTTTTGACTTTTTAGTGATAGCCATTCTTACCAGTATGAGGTAGTATCTCATTGCAGTTTTGTTTTGTTTTTTGTTTTGGTTTGGTTTGGTTTAGTTTGGTTTGGTTTCACATACAGATATTTATTGTTCACTTTTTACTACTGAATTCTTTACAATGAGTTTTCTGTACTGCAAATAGCATTTAGCACAAAGAAGTACTACTTATTCCAATGACTTAAAGCACATGATTTCCACTGGCCACTCCTCGATGGCAGCAGCCACCATAACAGTGTGACATTTAATTTAGAAAACAGTCCTCCCAGTCCCCCACCCCCACCCCGAACCCCCCATTCCAAGCCATGATTTTCTGCCACCTTTCCTTCAGACACTGGGTCCTCCATCTCCCTTTAGGGAGAAAGAGGTCAGCCCCCAGCACTTGTGGGTCTGAGATGTTTTTCCTTTCTCCTTCAAATCTAAATTTAGATGTCACCTCCTCAGAGTTGCCTTTCTTTTGTTGTTGTTGTTTGTTTTGGGGGGTTTTTTTGAGTTGGGGTCCCACTCTGTTGCCCAGACTGGAGTGCAGTGGCCGCTTCCGGCCACCGCAGCCTCAACCTGCTGGACTCCGGCGATCCTTCCGCCTCAGCCTTCCAAGTAGCCGGAATTACAGGCATGCACTACCATGCCCAGCTGATTTTTTGATTTATTGTAGAGATGAGGTCTCACTGCCCAGGCGGGTCTCGAACCCGCGGGCTCAGGCAATCCACTCACCTCAGCCTCCCAAAGGCGCGGGATTTCAGGCTGAGCCACCGAGCCCAGCAGAGCTGCCTTTCTTATGGGCCAATCCAATTAGGTCTCTGCAGGCAAGGAGCATCCAGGGTAGGGATTGTACTAAACAACACCTATACCATGGCTCTACTTGGTTCCATGATGGGGATATGGCCTCACTAATGCTGAGTTGTTTTAATGTTTGCCAAAATTCCCTTAAAGGGAAGCTGAGAGAGGGCCAAGGTTTCTGTGGAATGGTGATGTAAGACCCAAGCTTGAAAGGACAGTTCTTTATAAGGCAAGACTTTCCCTTTTGTCTCAATTCTGGAAGGACCCTACCTGCACAGAGAAGGTCACCAGCAACTGTGTGCTGCACAGGGGAGCCAGAGGATGAGAGAAAAGTCAGGCAAGGATGTGCAACAGCTGCTCAGGCTCAGAGGAGCCCCTCACTGCCATTAGGTTTTTGTCCTGAGTTAAAAATAAATGTCAAATAGCCAGAAGAGAGGCTTTTGAATGTTCTCACCACAAAGAAACGATAAATGCATGAGGCGATGGATACACTAACCATTCTGATTGAATCATTATGTAACATGAATACACATCAAATATGCATCATACAGAAATATGTGCAATTACAATGTGTCAATTAAAAATAAATTTTAAAAATAAATGCCAAGCGAGGTGATGGATATGCAAATTAGCTTCATTTAATCACTCCACATTGTGTATGTATATACGACTTTCCAGGCTGAAAACCGAACCAGAAAAGCCTCTCAGAGTGCAAATTAGACAAGGAACACACTCTCCTTTTGCATAGATTATGAGGTGTATATATATATATATATGTATATATATAATATATATACATTTATTTATTATGTTTATGGAGTACTATGCAATGTTTTGCTGTATATATACTCCATATACATAATAATTCATCAATTAAAAATAATGCTAATGAAAAGTAAAATTAATTGGGGATGCTGTAGGTGGCCTTTGCGTGTTAACTGTGACAAAACTGATATGTGGCAGTCTTCCCTTGCTTTCTGACTCTTAGCATCCAATATTTCCTTCATAGCACTTAACCCATTACCTTTATACTCTTTTCTAGATACCCCATGTATACATTGAGATTATGTGTATCTACACACATACCTAAATAATTGCTGTTTTCTGCATCTAGTCTCTTAAGTGAATTCTATGTGATTGGGCATTGTGGCTTTTTTCACCCTTGTGCAACTAAGACAGCCAGGTGTCAGACACACTGGGGGTGCGAGGTAAATACTTGTTAATAAACCAAGAGACAGATGAAAAAGACTGCTCTGTGACTTTGCAGTGGTACCAAGCCCCTGTCCAGCACCATCAGAAACTCTCTTCATTACCTGGTAGATTCCATCAGAATTCTACCCACCAGACTGTGGAATGCTGAGAGCATTTCAGGGGTAGGAAGCAGGGCAGGGACAGGGCAGTGAATCAGAAAGGGGCAACATTAGATCATCCCTGCATCAGAAACATGATGTGTTGAATTCGTTCCTCAAAGTTCCTAGAAGTTTTCATGATGCCCTTTTCTACTTTGGGTCTCCAAGACTCTCACATACATACTAACCGGTGTGTAAGTAAACTATACGTTTTTGAATTACTGATAAAAAGTCCTGTCTTGAAAGATCATTTCTAGATACTTAGTGCCCATTGTTCCACCCTCCCCTAATAAACAATTACAATTCAGACAGTTACTAACCACTTTTTATTCATTCACATCATGTTCACATTTTCACTACTTGTTCTTCAAAATAAAATGATTGTTTTACCACAATTCACACAAATCAACAGTTGTATTAATCTATATCAAAAGAAACTGCTCAAATAAAAACAGTATTGTCTAAGAGGATAAGAGTCACAGGAATGTCTCGGGCTTGACTCTCACATCATTAGGTTAAAATGATGATGCTGAGCAGAGCCTTGTGAAAGGAACCCACACTTACCTCCTAATAGCTGGCCCCAAAATCACTTATCTAAAAAAAACGCAGCCATGCAGATCCAGAGCTAAGCAAATGATTGTAAACCAAACTTCTAATTTAATACTGACCAAGTTTTCTAGTCAATAGGTTATTGATGAAGTAGTTTATAATATATAACCAGAATATAAAAGAAAAATGGGTGAAAATGTCCTCAGATAATGTTTACTAATTAATAAAAGCCCATATGAAATTCCCACACACTAAGACTTTTTATTCTTTTCTCATTTTTTCTTTCGATCATAACTTTTTTCAAGCTAATGATAACTATTATCATGCTATCACACCTGTTTTAATTTTTGCACATTGTTACCTAATCTTTGTCCACATGCAAATACATTTTATAAGTTATAATCAGAGCATACTCCATATTTTGTAAACTATATCTTTCACTTAATAGTACGTGTTTACCATTTCCATATTATAAAATCTTCAAGACTGGTTTTCATGGCAGCCTAATCCCTCTTAATATCCTTAAGTATAGCTTTACTATTGAATATTTAAGGCACTTTCATGTTTATTCTATTATTAAATGCAATTTTGTGTAGAATTTGTTTTCAGTCTTTTAAATTGATTCCTTGGTATAGAGAAAATAAAGATCAAAGCGTGTGAACATTTTTATGGCTCTTTCTGTATTTAATTATTTTACAAAAGAAAAGCTAGCTTGATTTATCTTGCTTTAGCAATTTGTGGGTGTTATCAGTTTTACAGAGAGCACATTATGACTCACTTTTAGTTTTAATTTATTATCACAAGAGACATCAAAAAACATCTCATTATTAATCATAAATAGGATTGCAGATTGTTCTTTCTATATGCTTTTTTTAGAAGTTCTCATAAGTTGTCTAATTTACATCCTTAACTCCTTTTATTTCCTTCTATTTTTTTAAAGGATCATATTAATTGGCTGCTTGAAGCCCTGAAAATAAGCCTCTTAATCTAACCTAAATGCAAAAGACAATAGAAGCAAGTCCGCACAAATCTGCCCCGTTACCTTCAAGAACTTGGCTGTTACCAGGCCACACTAACAGAAGAATAATTCCTTCAAAAGAAATAGTGTCTGCTTACCCTAATCAGTATTCAGAGAGAAGTAAGAAGAAAATGCAGTACTGTGGGTTTGAGGGCCACATTTCATTAGGAAGTTGTAAATTTTACTTTTATATTACTGAATAGAGTTTTCAACAAACCAGACATTGGTTAATGTTTTAAAAGGTGAAATATAATTAAGCACCCAACTAAGGAGTGTGGAAAACCTATGCAGCTCGTTAATGCCATAAGCAGCCTGACTTATGCACTGTTGAGCACTCGTAAAGAAATAAAGGTTACAACAATTCAGGTCTTGCATTTTCCAAAGCATTGGGTAAGGGACACACCCCACATGTTACTTGACATCACAGAGAAGGGCGACCCCTCGGAGCACCCAGTGTTCAGGGGCCTGGGTTGTCCTGAGGTCCACAGCCGCGATGTAGTTCAAATCCGTTCGAACTGGCTTCTTGTAGATGGGACAGGAGTAAAACCGAGGATCTCTTAGAGCTGCAAAAATTCACAAAAGAAACTTGATGAATTTCTAACTTAAGAATCCAGAGAAAGTGCCGAACCAAGTCTATGCATTCTGGTGGACATTCCAAAGAGACATGGGTTTGGTAGAACGAGGAAAATGCTCCCTGAGTTCAGGCAATCCCTAGATGTGGAGCAGATGCTAGGTGTCCCCCACGGGCCCTTGCCACTGCACTTGACAGTGACCCCTGCCCACGAGCTTCCTCCCTCTCTTTCCCACCTGTCAACTCAACATCCCTCTCCACTCTCCTTTACCTCCCACCCAACCCGAGGCACACACACCCCCTCTCTCCTTCCTGTATGGCTTGCTTTTGCCTGAAGGGCCCATCATTTTCAATCAGACATCCAACACCAGTGAGTATTACTTTATTATTATTATTATTTTAAGATTCAAAATTTTATGGAGTGTGTTTTTTTACAACAGTTAAAATAAATAATACCTAGAAGAGATAGAGTTTCTACATAGATCTGTAACTATGTATATACTTAAATAGAAATTGTTCAAATTTTAAAATGTAAAATATGATTTTTTAAAATGTGCTTGGATAACAGGGCATTGGCAGACAAAATTAAAAATTTTAAGATGCCAAAAAAAAAAAAAAAAAAAGGTTTTGGTCTTCCTCTCAAGCAATCTTCCCACTTCAACTTCCAAAGTGATGGGATTACAGACATGAACCACCATGCTTGACCAATTTTTATTTACATATTACAATTTAGTCTGACAATATTATTATTGTTGTTGCTTCGAAATCAACTCTCTGTGCCATATCACATTTTTTCTTTTGAGTTGGAGTCTCACTCTGTTGCCCAGACTGGAGTGCAGTGGCCGCTCCCGGCCACTGCAGCCTCGACCTGTTGGGCTCCAGCGATCCTTCCACCTCAGCCTTCCGAGTAGCCAGAATTACAGGCATGCACTACCATGCCTGGCTGATTTTTTTATTTATTGTAGAGATGAGGTCTCACCAAGTTGCCCAGGTGGGTCTCGAACCCGCAGGCTCAGGCAATCCACTCACCTCAGCATCCCAAAGCACGGGATTACAGGCTGAGCCACCGAGCCTGGCTCATATCACATTTTTAATCTTTTTTTTTAGATTTAAGGGGGTACATGTGCATGTTTGTAATTGCTTGACAGTAAGATTTGGGCTTCTCTTGAGTCTGTCACCCAGTGGGTAGTTCTTCAGTCCTTCCTCCCCTTCCTCCCTCTCCGCTTTAGGTGTGCCCCAGTGTCTGTTGTTCCCATCTCTGTGCCCGTGTGTATTCAGTGTTTAGCTTCCACTTAGGAGAGAGAACATGTGGTATTCAGTTTTCTGTTTCAATGATAATTTGCTTAGGATGATGATCTCTAGCTGCATTCATGTTACTGCAAAGGACATTTTAAATCACAAGATGGAGGGGGCACTCACTTCTACCACCACCGAACTAGGTGTTATGAATTCTCCATATATGTGGAGAAATGAAAATGGCTGGAAAGCAGAGGGCAGTGGCAGAGTTCAACTCCCCGAGAGTCAATCTACCCATTTGGAGTAGCATCATAGATGCAGTTTCTGAAACCACATATGCAGTAAAAGGCAACCAGCATGTCCATACTTCAGGAATCCTCTCTAACGCATCCATCTTCAACCACAGGCTGTCTTTCTCTCCAGTCTTGGAAACCCCATGCTCAGGGGCAGATCCAGATCTGTGGGGACTTAAACTTGCCTGGTTCACAGGAGGTCTCTTTAAGAGTAAAAATTTACAAATATAAAATTAGGCCTTGGAAGGAGCCTCAGCATGTGAGCAGCCTGGGCGTTTAAGCCTCATTAGCTTCTTGTGAAATCCACTCTGCCTACAGTCGTTGATCAGTACATCTGATAACATCCATCACAGGAAGTAGTATACCATTTTATATTCCCTCCCAAAGTATACATTTTTTGAGGACAGGAGTTGTGTCCATACTCATCCTTGTACTCTTCTGGAAGGCCAATACATATTATAAATGACTCTCATGTAACTACTGAAATGAAATCACATTCAACTAAGAGGATCTTTGCTTTCTTGAATTACTCTTACAAACACAGGCACAGAAACATGAAAACAATAACTTTTAAAATGCAATGCTATTAAATTTATTTCCAATGCAAGAGCTATTGAATTTGTTTCCAGAAACTAATTTACTCAATAATTTATCTTTCTTTAAAAAATCACAAAGGCAAATCGCTATCAGAAGTTAAAGTCTCATTAGTTGACCCAATAGAAATTTCAACCTGTGGTGCCCTGTGTTTTTATACATCCACTATAAATTTAACTAATTTTAGTGGAAGAAATTAAATATTTGAATATGATAATATTATGCATGAGTTTTAATATAAAATAAGTATTCTAAAGTATTGGTTCTTAGCCAGGGCCAACTCTAACTATAGAGAACATTTGCCAATATATGGAGATATTTTTAGTTATTACAACCGTGGTTTTGTGTACCAGCATTTTAGTGGGTAGAGGTCAGCGATGCTACTAATGTCCTATAATGCACAGGACAGCCCGCACAACAAACAGTTATCCAGATGAAAAATATCAATAGTACCAAGGCTGAGAAAACCCGCTCTCAAACAACAAAGTCATAGATATTTTAACAATATTTTAAAACTCTGTGTTTGCTTAATTCTATGAAATTGATCATTAAAAATAATCTAAAACTATATAACACGCAATTTTTAAGTCAGGGTATAATTTTTTTTTCAGATTCTATGAAGATATCTCCAGTAATAAAAATAATAATAATAAAGCCGGGCATGGTGGCTCACGTCTGTAATCCCAGTACGTTGGGAGGCAGAGGCGAGAGGATTGCCTGAGCCCAGGAGTTCAAGATCAGTCTGGGCAACTTGGTGAGACCTCATCTCTACAATAAATAAAAAACTTAGCTGGGCATGGGTGCATGCTTGTAGCTCCAGCTATTTAGAATGCTGAAGCTGAAGGATTGCCTGAGCCCAGCATGTAGAGGCTGTGGTGGTCATGAGCACGCCACTGCACTCCAGCCTGTTTGACAGAGTGAGACTCAACTCAAAAAAATAAGCATAAAAGAAAGAGAAATAAAGCAAATATATATGAAAAGTTCTGAACAAGTAAATGAATGGCAATGAATCACAGAATGCAATTAATACTAACTGTACTCACTGACATATTCAAAACCTTTAATCCTAGGAGTTGTAACATGTAGCAAATATATAACTAAATTTTCTAGCTTCATATTTGATGAACAACCATTTTACAAACCTTGAAGTATGCCATTGGAGTCTTACAACTGAACCTCCTCATGGCACAATAATTACACCTTGGGAAATATTTGATGACTTGAATTTTAATCCCAAAAGAAAAATGAAGGGGAAAAAATAGCATTATTTTCAATAAGCAGGTAAAAAAGAATTATCCAAAATATTTACCCCACTCAATTTATTTTTAATTGCTTCAGAACGAAAGGTGCCCATGCCAAGTCACAGCATGCAGCCAACTTCTGCAGCAGCAAGAGAAGCCACTGAAAACCCAGTTTCATACTGAAGTGCTGACAGATGCAAAACAACTATATAAGCAGATGATTCAAAACCATTCCCCTGCTTAGACACATAACTTTGAAGACAAAAATAAGCATGCTAGGTGGGTAGAATAGATCAGCTAAATATGTTTAAAGCTTTAGGTTTCCAGAAGGAGGAACAGAGAAAAGAGGTTGTGTAAATTAGTGAGCTATACACTTCAGAATCCTAAAGGTTTTAATAAAATGCCTTGCCGAGAAGAGAGGATTGCCTGAGCCCAGGGGTTCGACATCAGTCTGGGCAACTTGGTGAGACTTCGTCTCTACAAAACAACAAAAAATTAGGTGGGCATGGTAGACTGTAGTCCCGGCTACTTGGAAGGCTGAGGCGGAAGGATCACCTGAGCCCTGCTGATCGATGCTGGAGTGGCTGTGAGCGTGCCACTGTACTCCAGCCTAGGTGACAGAGTGAGACTCTGACTCAAAAGAATTAAAAAATTAAAAATAAACAAAACACCCTGAGGGAATTTCATTTTTTTATGTAGCTTCCCTATGTAGCCTACATTTTTCATCCAAATATTAGTATACAGTACATATACTCCTTCCAATACTGAAAATAAGGAAGCTATAGATTTTCTATGTCACCTTTAAATCATCCCTTTATTTAACATCCCTTTTGACAATAACATTTAAATCACTAGACAGTTCACTTTTGCATATAGTATTCCTTTTAATCATTTAAAAGGCATGAGAGCTAAACGCATTAATTATAGTGATAGTTTAAAAATTATTTACTATGTGCTTACTATGTACTTGACCTTGTCAGCTGAATTGTTTTAACAACGCTGTGGGATGAGTACTACTATTGAATCATTTTGCATGTTTAGAAAACTGGAACAAGGAGGTGAGTTGTCCAAGATTATAAAACTGAAGTGATAACTAAGAATTAGGTCTGGTCAAAATGGAACCACAGGCTATGTGCTTAATCTCTGCAATACTTGAGATGAACTATGCATGAATACCCCCATGTCTTCGCAGGAAGATGTGACAATGAAGTGGAGAGAACTAGATACTCGAATTCAATTTGTAGCACATTGACACTCCTCTAAAGTCACATGACTAATTACTAATTAGAGTGATAAAGCTAAGAAAACAACCCAATCATCCTGTCCCCCAGCTCAGTCTTTTACTGGGGAACCCAGGCTGCAGCATGAAAGAGGAAGGCCCCCCGGAGTGACAGCGCCATCCACACAGGGCAGAGGCTCTCACAGTGCCTTCCCAATGCTTAGAGTCCACCTTATCAGGTACCTAAGAAAAATTCACATGGGACTTCAATACCCAAGGGAGCCCTCCTTATTTTGAGTTCAGCCTCTATTTTCAAATTTCATCCCAGGCACCAACAAGACTCCTAAATGCAGAGTTATAAGCAGAGCACTAACCACAAGGATTCTCCGGGGTTTGCACACACCCCACAGCAGGCACAACAGACAAAGGTGATTCTGGCACCAGATTTGTCACTTGGTAGGCAGAAATCATGGGAAAATTACTCCATGTCTCTGAACCTCAATTTCCCCATCTGCAAAATGGGGATGGTAAATTTGACAGCTGTTGTAAAGATTAAATAAATTCATATGTGTGATTATCTGGTATAATATGATGCCTGGAATGTAATAGATGCCTAAGATATGTTATTTGCTACCTCTCTCTCTCTCTCTCTCTCTCTCTCTCTCTCACACACACACACACACACACACACAGATGCACATACATGCATGTGCACAAACACACACTCATGCATGTACACTTACACACTCAACTTTTCTTTTTCTTTTTTTAAATATATTTTTTATTATAAAATTGTGGGGGTACAGTTAAGGATTAGGTATACAAATGTGCATCGTTCAGGCACCCTTGTTAATAAGGGGTGTCTTCCCATCCCCAGACAGATATTGACTACTGTTAGTCCCACCTTCCTTCCCCTCCTTACCCCACCCATAGTTTCCCACCACTGTGGGTCCTTTTCTTATAGTATTATGATAGATGTTCAAGGTCCACTATATGAATGAGAACATGTGATACTCAGATCTTTGTTTCTGTGACAGATCGCTCAGTATTATAGACCCTAGTTCCATCCAGGTTGCTGCAAAATTCATGATTTTGTTCTTTTTTGTGGCTGCATAGTATTCCATTGTGTATATGTACCACATTTTTTAATCCAGTCCTCTTTTGATGGACAGTATGGTTGGTTCCAGGTTCTTGCTATTGTGAACAATGCTGTGATAAACATTCATGTGCAGGTATCTTTTCAATAAAGTGATTTGAGTTCTTCAGGGCATATTCCCAGTAGGGAGATTGTAGGGGAGGTCGATATTTAGAGCTTTTAGGAATCGCCACACTGCTTTCCACAGAAGTTGCACTAGTTTACACTCCCACCAACAGTGTAGTAGTAGTAGTGTACCCTTTTCACCACATCCTCTCCAGCATTTGTTATTTTTTGAGTTATTGATAATGGCCATTCTGATTGGAGTTAGGTGGTATCTCAGTGTAGTTTTGATTTGCATCTCCTTGATGATTAGTGAGGTTGAATGTTTCTTCATGTGTCTGTTGGCTGCTCGGATGTCTTCCTTTGAGAAGTGCCTGTTCATATCTTTTGCCCACTTTATAATGGGGTTATTTGCTTTTTTCTTTTCAGCATGTTTGAGTTTTGCTTCTGGAATCTCAATTCTATTCCATTGGTCTATATGCCTTTCCTGTACCAATACCAAGCTGTTTTGATTATTGTAGCTTTACATTAAAGTTTGAAGTCTGGTAATGTGATACCTTCTGCTTTGTGTTTTTTGTTTTTGTTTTTATTTTTTTGTTGAGGATTGTTCTGGCTATTCTTGGTCGTTTGTGTTTCCATATGAATTCCTGTATTGTTTTTTCTAGGTCTGGGAAGAATGTTGCTGGCAATTTGATGAGTATTGCATTAAATCTGTAGATTGCCTTAGGTAGGATGGACATCTTCACAATGTTGATTCTTCCAATCCATGAGCATGGGATATTTTTCCACTTGTATGTGTCATCTTTGATTTCTTTGAACAGTGTTTTGTAGTTTTCATTGTAAAGGTCTTTCACATCTCTGGTTAGGAAGACGCCAAGGTATTTCATTGTTTTTGTGGCTATTGTGAATGAAATTGTGCTTTTTATTTGGGTTTCTGTTTCTTTATTATTGGTGTAAAGAAATGTGATTATCTTTTGCACATTTATTTTATACTCTGATAATAATAATGGGGTTGTTTGCTTTTCTCTTTTCAGCATGTTTGAGTTCCTTGTAGATCCAAGATGTTAGGCCTTTGTCAGACCTGGAGTTGGCAAATACTTTCTCCCAGTCTGTGGGCTGTCTCCCTGCTCTCTTGATGGTTTCTTTGGTTTTGCAGAAGCTTGTCAGTGTAATGAGTTTCCACCTGTCTATCTTATCTCTTATAACCTGTGCATTTCGGGTATTGCTCAGGATTGGACGCCAGTTCCAATCTTCATAAGGGTGTGTCCTGCATTTTCTAAGGTTCTTATGGTTTGAGGTTTTACATTTAGGTCTCTGACCCATTTAGAGTTAATTTTTGTGTATGGGGATAGATAGGGGTCTTGTTTGAATATTCTGCATGTGGTCAGCCAGTTTTCCCAGCACCATTTACTGAATAGGTTCTCCTCTCCCCAGTGGTAGGTGGTGAAGGCTTTGTCAAAAACCTTGG
Organism: Carlito syrichta; assembly: GCF_000164805.1. Classification (NCBI taxonomy): domain Eukaryota; kingdom Metazoa; phylum Chordata; class Mammalia; order Primates; family Tarsiidae; genus Carlito; species Carlito syrichta. The sequence continues at coordinate 268,479 of NW_007247796.1, read as the reverse complement.
ATGAGAAATGAGTTGGTTGAGAAATTGAGGGTTGTTTCTGGAACCTCAATTCTATTCCATTGGTCTATATGCCTTTCCTGTACCAATACCAAGCTGTTTTGATTATTGTAGCTTTACACTAAAGTTTGAAGTCTGGTAATGTGATACCTTCTGCTTTGTGTTTTTTGTTTTTGTTTTTATTTTTTTGCTGAGGATTGTTCTGGCTATTCTTGGTCGTTTGTGTTTCCATATGAATTCCTGTATTGTTTTTTCTAGGTCTGGAAAGAATGTTGTTGGTAATTTGATGAGTATTGCATTAAATCTGTAGATTGCCTTAGGTAGGATGGACATCTTCACAATGTTGATTCTTCCAATCCATGAGCATGGGATATTTTTCCACTTGTATGTGTCATCTTTGATTTCTTTGAACAGTGTTTTGTAGTTTTCATTGTAAAGGTCTTTCACATCTCTGGTTAGGAAGACGCCAAGGTATTTCATTGTTTTTGTGGCTATTGTGAATGGAATTGTGCTTTTTATTTGGGTTTCTGTTTCTTTATTATTGGTGTAAAGAAATGTGATTATCTTTTACACATTTATTTTATACCCTGAGACTTTGCGAAAGTCCTTTATCAGTGCAAGGAGGTTTTTGACAGATTCTCTTGGGTTTTCAAGGTACACAATCATGTCATTTGCAAAGAGAGATAAATTGACTTCCTCTTTTCCTATTTGGATACCCTGATTGCCTTCTCTTCTCTGATTGCTCTAGCCAGGACTTCCAATACTATATTGAACAGGAGGGGTGAGAGTGGGCATCCTTATCTTGTTCCAGTTTTCAGGGGAATTGGTTTCAATTTTTGTCCCTTTAGGAGTATGCTGGCTGTGGGTTTCTCATAGATGGCCTTTACTATTTTGAGGTATGTTCCCCATATGCCTAGATGTTCGAGGGTTTTTATCAAGAAGGGGTGTTGAAAATTTTAACAATTTAAACACGAGCGATCTCTGAGGCCATCCTCTGTGATCATAATATAATCAAGTTACAAAGACTGAAAAAAAGGGCCAAACTTTTAACTGCAGAAGTTCAGATTTTAGAATCACGTACTTAACCTTTCCATTTAAGGGGAAATAAAAACTGATGATGAAAAGAATTTAGAAAGCAATGAAAAATAAACA
>NW_007247796.1:266505-267310 GCF_000164805.1 Carlito syrichta | reverse complement strand
TCCTCTTTTCCTATTTGGATACCCTGATTGCCTTCTCTTCTCTGATTGCTCTAGCCAGGACTTCCAACACTAAATTGAAAAGGAGGGGTGAGAGTGGGCATCCTTGTCTTGTTCCAGTTTTCAGGGGAAATTGTTCCAACTTTTGTCCGTTTAGGAGTATGCTGGCTGTGGGTTTATCATAGATGGCTTTTACTGTTTTGAGGTATGTTCTACATATGCCTAGGTGTTCGAGGGTTTTTATCAAAAAGGGGTGCTGGATTTTATCAAAAGCTTTTTCTGCATCTAATGATACAATCATGTGGTTTTTGTTTTGACATCTGCTGATGTATGTAATTACATTTATGGTTTTATGAATGTTGAACTAGCCTTGCATCCCAGGGATGAAGCCTACTAGGTCATGATGGATGATTTTTGAGATGTGTTGTTGAATCTGGTTCGCTAGGATCTTGTTGAGAATTTTAGCATCTATGTCAAAGATATTGGCCTATAGTTCTCTTTCTCTGTTGGGTCTTTACCTGGCTTGGGTATCAATGTGATGTTAGCTTCATAAAATGATTTGGAGAGATTTCCATCCTTCTCAATTGCCTGGAATACCTTTAATAGGATTGGTATCATTGCTTCTTAAATGTCTTGTAGAATTCTGCTGGAAAGCCTTCTGGTCCAGGGCGCTTTTTTTTGGTTTTGGTAGTTTTCTTATTATGTAGTCAATTTCCTCGATTGTTATTGGTCTATTTAGGGCAGAGGTTCTCAAACTTTTAAAACAGGGGGCCAGTTCACTGTCCCTCAGACCGTTGGAGGGGTGGAC
>NW_007247796.1:265650-266485 GCF_000164805.1 Carlito syrichta | reverse complement strand
AAAAAAAAAAAACTATGAACAAATTCCTTTTTTTTTTTTTAACTATAATCCGTCCCTCCAATGGTCTGAGGGACAGTGAACTGGCCCCCTGTTTTAAAAAGTTTGAGGGTCCCTGATTTAGGGTCTCAATTTCTTCTTGTTTCAACCTAGGCAGGTTGTGTGATGTCAGAAAGTCCTCCATTTCCTTAAGGTTTTCAAGTTTGTTTCCATACAAGTTTACATAGTAGAGTCTAATGATGTTTTGTATTTCTTCAGGTTCAGATGTGACTTCATCTTTTGTGTTTCTGACTGTGTTTATTTGGGCTTTTTCTTGGTCAGTCTAGCTAGGGGACCATCAATCTTGTTTATCCTTTTGAAGAACCAGCTTTTTGTTTCATTGATTTTTTTTTTAAATATCTTTTTGTCTTCTTGGTTGTTGTTTTTTTTTCGTTTTTTTGTTTTTTGAGTTGGAGTCTCACTTCGTCACCCAGACTGGAGCGCAGTGGCCACTCCTGGCCACCACAGCCTCAAACTGCTGGGCTCTGACAATCCTTCCACCTCAGCCTTCCAAGTAGCTGGAACTACAGGCATGCACTACCACACCTGGCTGATTTTTTGATTTATTGTAGAGATGAGGTCTTGCCAAGTGGCTCAGGTGGGTCTCGAACCCGCGGGCTCAGGCAATCCACTCACCTCAGCCTCCCAAGGCGTGGGATTACAGGCTGACCCACCAAGCCCAGCTCTTTTTGTCTTCTATGTTCTGAATTTGGGCTTTTATTTTGGTAATCTGGATTATTCTGCTGGAGTTAGGGTTTTGGGGGTCTTGCTTTTTCAGCTTCCTTAGGTGGCTTGTTAG
>NW_007247796.1:229677-265630 GCF_000164805.1 Carlito syrichta | reverse complement strand
CTAATGATCTTTTGTATTTCTTCAGGGTCAGATGTAACTTCATCTTTTGTGTTTCTGATTGTGTTAATTTGGGCTGTTTCTCTCTTTTTCTTGGTCAGTCTAGCTAGGGGACCATCAATCTTGTTTATTCTTTCAAAGAACTAGCTTTTTGTTTTGTTGATTTTTGTATTATATTTTTCTCTTCTATGTTCCAGATTTTGGCTTTTATTTTGGTGGTCTTGATTCATCTGCTGAAGTTAGAGTTTTGGTGGTCTTGCTTTTCCAGCTTCCTTAGGTGACTTGTTAGGCTGTTAATTTGTGATCCTTCCATTTACTTCATGTGTGTTTGTAGAGATATGAATTCCCCTCTTACTATAACTTTCATGACATTCCAGAGATTTTGGTAAGATGTTTCTTTATTTTCATTTGTTTCCAGATATCTTTTAATGTCTGTTTTTATTTCATCATTGACCCAGGAGTTGTTTAGTATCATGCTGTTTAGTGTCCATGTCTTTGTGGGTTTGGGGGGGATCTTGTTGGTGTTTATTTTTATTCCACTGTTGTCCAAGATGGTGCATGGTAAAATTTTGATCCTTTTAAATTTGCTTATGCTTGATTTATGGTCAAGTGTGTGGTCAATCTTAGAGTACATTTCATGCAGTGATGAGTAGGATGTATATTCTGTGGTTGTTGGATGGAATGTTCTGTAGGTATCAATTAAGTCCATTTGGTCAAGAGTCACATGGAGGTTCCAGATCTCATTACTGATTTTTTGTCCTGATGATCTGTCTAGGATTGGGAGTGGGGTATTGAAGTCCCCAGCTATGGTAGTGCTAGAGTTGATATCTTTTTTGAGTTTCCATGCTTATTAGTTTGTTATTTATTTCCATCGCAGTATTCTTTACTGTTGTTATTTCTGTCATCAATTCCTTCCTATTTTCCTCTTGTCTCTCCTCAATTTTTTTAATTCTCTCTATTAATGTCTTGATGTCTGGGTTTGTTGCATGTGACCAGTCACTCTGGGGGCTCTTCATTGTTTGTGTTCCAAAGCCTGTTTTCTCAGTGTCTGACCTCCCAGGGGCTGTGTGAGCCCTATATTCTTCTTTTGGTTTTTCTTCATTTGTGCAGATTTTTTCTCCCTACTTTTCCCTTCCCTCCACTTCCCATCTTCTTTAATTATGTTATTCAGCAGTGGAGGGGTTGCTTTTACTTCTGTTTGTTCAATCTCCTATTCTTTCTAATGTATTTCCTCTTGCTTTGTTCAGTTCTGGAGTTGGCCTGTAGGTTGAGGGTAGTCCTTTTTGCAGTTTTGAGATTTAATTAAGGGGAGAGCTTGATTCAAAATCTCTCTGCAGATCCCAGTATCCGCCAACAGGTGTATGGATAGTCGGAAACCCACTTCCCACTGCCTTGGAATCTGTCCATGCAGTGGGGTTGTAGGTTTACTCCCTTGGATCCCCAGCAGGTGGTGCTATCTCATCGCTCCAGTAGACCTTTATCTGCAGCTGCTGAAGCCTGGAGTTCAGAGGGGAGGGAGCCAGCAGTGGTATCTGCGCCAGTGGTGGCCACCTCCCCATACACAGGGGGAGCTCCACAGGCCTAGCTCCGGGTGAGGGGCATGGTGTGGCAGTGGCAGTGGCAGCAGCAGCTGGGCAGTGGCAATCTCAGAAGATCCTGCTTGTGGGAGCTTCACAGTCCAAAGTCATGGGTCTGGCTGCCATATATTTCTCATGGGATGTTAGTTGCTAGATTTAAGGTCCAAATATTAATTCCTTATTTTTCTTATGAATTGCTGAAGAATAGCATTCCTTCATTTCTGTAGCAGTTTTTGTTTTTCTTCTCATAGAACATCAAGTTTTCATAAAAGTAGAAGATAAGAAGTTTTGCCTTCCACCAGTCCCAACAAGGCTTTTTAATATGGTATTTTAAATCACCTATGGGTTTAGCAACATATTGTTCTTGTGATCCTTTGGAGGGTGAGGTGTCCAGAGGCGGTGGGGAAGTTAACTTTAATCAAAGGTGGAAAAAGGCTTACCATAGCCGTTGGAGTTTCAAGGTCCTTTGTGGAGTTACTTCGCCAGCCAGAAAGTAAAAGAGTAAAGAAGGCAAGTACTTTGTCTCCCACCCTTACAGGTGCTCGTGGTCCAAACTTTCCTTTGGGGACCTTCTTGCCTCCCTAGGGAGTAGCACTAAGCAGAGACCATCAATTGTCTTCTGAGATCCAGCCCAGTCCATGCGGAAACTCAGAAATCTTGTCTAGAAGGAAGCAAAGAGTTAACCTTAGTCCCTCACCCAGTCGGGTCACAGCATTCTGATGTCTTTCCCTGGAGCCTTTCAGCATGCTGAAGTGTAACCTCAGCCAGAGCATTTAGTTGCAACCAGGTTCCAACACAGTCCACAGAGGGTCACCAGTTAGGAAATAAGAAAGAGAGAGAGAGACAGATCTCAGTGGGACCTCCAAAAATGTTAGGGTACAGACGGACCAGGTGAGGGTGGAGAGGTGCAGCAAGGAGTGCAGCACTACCAGAGCTGGCAAGCTGGAGGTGCACTGGCCTCAACTTTTCACTAAAGCAAATTCTCCAGACTTATGTTCCTATGGCCTTGACAGAGTTCCAGATTTACTAGCTGAAAGTGGGTCAAGTGTGGCAATCAGGAGCCAAGAGGTCTCCAACTCCCAGTAACCATATGTAGCCCCCCCACCGGTCCCACATGTGCACAGTCCTGGCTCAAGATGTGTCACAGGGCATCCTTAGATTCACTTTTTCCTTAGCAGGAAATAACCCCATTAGCCTCAGGGACCCTGAGACTCCTCCGACACCCTAATAGTGACCAGAGGTCTTGCTGTGTCCCCTCTCCCACTCCTCAGTGTTACAATCATTGTTTTACTGTCACATCAGCTACAGCACCGAAGTTCATTTAAAAGTATTACTCTGCTCATGTAATAAATCTATTAAAAAAACATATCTTTCTTATATCCTCCATTTTTGGCTTCCTTTAGAGGATCTAGAGTTTGCAGATGTGGCTTTACCTTTTTGGTAAATTTAGTACTATTGGGGTGACTTTTCCATGATGTCCTAGCAAGAAACATGAATTTAAAATTCAACAGTTTAGAAATGTTTCATTCAATTTCTAGAGTTGAAATAAATACCTAGACTTGCTCTCTTTTAAAGCAAATAAACCAGTCCTCTATCTATATTTCAATAATGAATTATTTAAACTGAGAAATTGCCCTTCGTATGAATATTAAAACTATTAACTATAAGAATTCTAATTTTAAAATGCTTCATTTGAACCATTTTTTTGACCATGAATTATGCTACACCACTTTATATCCTTTGGAGCCCTATGCAATTATCAAAATTAAGTAAAAACTAAGCATATAGCATGAAAAGAGTAATAGGAATATTAGTTACCCATCACTAAAGAAATACCTCTGCAACAACAAAGCTATTTGGCAAAACAAGTTTCCACAAACTTTCATTTAAATCAAAAAAGAAAGAACTAAAGTTTTTATTTTAATACTTTAAAATTAGTCTCCTTTTCCTTTGCTTATTTTATTTCCTCCCTTACCTGCTGCTAATGAGCATCACCACTGACTAATGCCCAGCAGGGTGAGTAGAGTTCTGCTATAAAAATCTGTTCTTAAATCATAAAGAATTGCCAGTATTATAAAATTATTACTTTATTACTAGCATGCTGAGATGTTCAATGTCAAATTGCCATGGATTTTTATAGTTTAGTCACAAGGGGAAAAAAAAGTGACACCTAGCTCAATTTGAGAAAAATTTTTCTTTCATTTTATAAGAGAAACATTTGCACAATATGTTGACTAGATGCAATGATATGATAAAGCAACATTTTTAAAATACTATTTTTGGCTAAAAGAACATTTGATTATTATTTCCATAAAATAATTACTGCCACAAGACTTTACACCACCCTGAAAACCAATAAATACAAAGCCACAAGCAGCATGCTTGCTTAAGCCCAGGCGGACACATCGATCCTTTCAGAGTCACCTAAGAAATATTACACAGCACAGTGTGCCAAGTAGTGTTGAAAACTTTTGTGTTCCTTATCTGATGTTCAATTCTCCCCTTCACAGACACCTCTTGATTAATTCTTTAGGCAGTGGTCCTCTCCCAGGGTAATCCTTGGCCCCTTCAACAAATTGCATTGCCTCTCTGAGCTTGTTGTCCTCAAAGCAAAGATAAAGTTTCTCTAGCAAATTGTTGTAAGGATTAAATGAGACATGGTATGAAATCCATCTATAACATGTTCTCTATAAACATCAGTTTTCTCTTCCATCCCCTACCCCCTCTACCTCTGCCTGAAGTATATCCTTCATGTGGAAGCTTTGTTATCCACCTGAACACTGCTGGCATCCAAATCTCCTGGAGTGAGCATGTCTTCTAAATCCCAGAACTAAACTCTTGGGAGGAGCAAGCATGGCATAAAATGCCTGGATTTGGAGTAATATAAACCTAGGCTTAAATCCCAGCTCTACTCTTCAGTAGCTGTTGAACTGTACACAAATCACTTAATATTTCCAAGACTTAGTACTTGCTAAAGCAAAGATAAAATATGAATAAGAATAATGGCCTTTCAGGGTAATTATAAGAAAAAAGTGGAATATTTCTATAAGATACCAGATGCAAGTCTAGGGGAACGCTTGGCACATCCCATGAGTTAAACAGAAAATTAGTTTTTTTTTCTTTAAAATTCATTTTGTGGTTGCTCTTATTGTTATTGCTGAGAGTCTACCAAACAACTCTCCTGAATATATTATAAGCAGCTCTGCACCATCTTGCCAAAAACTAAGTACAGACTAGTTATCTTTCTCAGAGACATTCTCCTCATCCTATAGTGTTCACTGGTTGAACACAAACAGATTTGCAGTCATTGTTCTAAGACAGACTAAAAACTTTCCAAGTGAGTAGGTATTAAACCAGAGTCAAGGGATAGACTCTGGGGAGATAGGCTTTCCAGGACCCAAGAAATCTGGGACAGCCGTGCTGTTCAAGGACAGATGTGCATTGTTCTTTCCCCCTTCCCACCTCTGCAGGAGAATGTGGTTCTGCTGGCATTGAGTTTGGTTCAAGAATTGGAGAGTCCACTGTAAATCATAGATAATTTGTTATATCCATGTCACTCCTTTCTAATCAGAGACAAACAATTGACAGGCTTTGTTCTTCCAGAATGGTAACATCAACTTAAATATAAAAGGGTAGTGGCAGAACAGTACGCAGGCTTCTTCTTCAAGTGTGCCAGTAGCTTACTTAGACTGACATGAAAACTGATCCTGGCAGCTGCATGCTCCAGTGGAAACACAAATGCCAGGAGAAACTACATCAAGATAGGCTGCAGTGGCTCCTTCTCTGTGATGTCATCCCTTTGCCTTTAAGATCCCTGTGCTTTCTTTTCTTTCCTTTTTTAGAAAGTAGGATTTATTGAGAAGACAGAAAACCTCCCACAGTGAGAGGGGACTCAAGGGGGTTGCCCAGATCCTTGTGTTTTTCTATGTAAGGGTTTTATCCAGCTAATTGATAACCTATATGCACTGATGCAGATGAAAAATCGAAAAACCTTAAGGCCATTCTCAATTCTCTCCTTCCTCCTCTCACCCACAGGATGCCCAGTTCTTCTCTAGGTCCCAGACATTGCTCACATCCACCTCACCCCAGTTCTCCCCTCACCCCTCTTTGCCGCCTCAGTCATATCGCTTGCTAAATTGTTCCAACAGTCTCTCTCTGGGCTCCTTTCATCTCAGACACCCCTTTTTTATTCTCCATTCTCACTCCTCATGGAAATTCATCTTCCATAAGGAAAATTCTGGTCACAACACTCCTCATGCAGCAACTTCGAAATCTTAAAAAGCTCAACCATACCCCTCATGCCTGGACATTCTCTCCCTTGCCATCCTCAACTCCTGCCCATCTCCTGTGTCACACTTAACCCCTTGCTTATCATGCCCAAAATGCGTCATGCCCTCTCATGCACACTTTCTGATTTCATCCCTCCTTACTCTTACCCTTCAGCATTGTTCCCCAGTCACCCACAGTTTCTTTCTGTTCCTCAAACACATCATATCCATTGCCACCTCATGCTTTTTCACTCTTCCCACTGCTCCTGAAAATTTTTCACTCTTCCCACTGCTCCAGACCCTTCCCATCACTTGAATCTCAGTCCAATGTTCCTCATTGAACATTAAATCATCTCACACTCTAGAGTACCATGTGCTCCGGTTTGAATGTCTCCCCTAAAATTTCATGTATTGGAAACGCAATCCCCAATGCAACAGCATTGGGAAGTGAGGTCTAATAAGAGGTGATTGACTCCATGAGGTTGAAAGTCTTATAAATGAAGAAATGTCACCATCATGGGAGCAGTTATCACAAAGATGAATTATTATAAAGCAAGTCTGGCCCTTGGTGCTCCTCTCTGTCTCATGTACTCACTTCCACCTTCCTCCTGTGACCATGTGATGACTAGATGCTGGCACCATGGTCTTGGGTTTCCCAGCTTCAAGAGCTGTGAGTCAAATAAACTGTTGTCTATAACTTACCCAGTCTGCAATATTCTGTTATAGCAACATAGAAAGGACTAAGACACCATGGATATGTTTTCTGTAGCGAAACAAGATCTATCTGATATCAGAATGTTCATTTCTAGTCAATTCTCACTATTATAGTTACATCCTATAAAGTCGCCGTGAACACTGAATTAACGAATGCTGAGCAATTTCTCTTAATCTCCAGCAAGCCTCTGATTACATTTCCATCAACCAATCAATACATAAATGTGTTTTATATGTGTTTCTGCTTAAGGATGCTTTTTTAGTAGATATTGTTGATTCGTTAACATTGAACTCAAGGCCAAAATTCATGCCTGAAGCAAATTTATCTAACATACATTTTTTTTCTCCATAAGGCACATTCTGGCTTTCTGGTACTCAGAAACAGTAGACAGCACTCGAGAACTATACTTGGGGGCCATTTTGAACAGTGAAAAATACAAAATTTGAAAAATATGCATTAAATAGACCACAAAAAGGATACTCATTTGCAGTATGAGAGTTAAAAAAAGAATGCAGAGTTGGGAACATAGATGTTATCAACTCAAACTTTTTTCTGCCCTATACATGTCTGTGAATGACCATGAAAGTTTCACCAGTATTAATTTGGAGGTTTCAAAGAAATTTTAGCATGTAGGCAAATTCACAAATACAGAAACTGCAAGTAACAGGGCCGGACTATATTTGCTTCTTGTATGGATACTGCTCTCTCTTTGAGACTGAGCTCCATGAGAAAGGGTAGTCTGCCTGCTCTTTTTTCGTTGCTGCATCCCTAACACTAGAGCTGTGCTTGGCAGATGGTCAGTGCTAGATAAATAGTTAATGAATGACCAAGCAAGCTAATGCTATTTCCCTCTGCTAAGAAAACTATTTCTTATAACACTCATTCTCTTCCTCCAAAGCACATCTCAAAAGCAATCTCCCTGGACCTCCCAGACATACTTATGTTTTCCTTCTAGGCTCCCTGAGCATCCTGAATGTATCTCTATCATGGCATTTACTAATTTCTATTTAAATTATTTATTTACTTATGGGTCTCCTTCACCAGATTATGAGTCCCTGTGGACAGACTCTGGTTCATAATGATCTTTGCATCCCTAGCACCTTAGTATCTAGCGAATGTTTGCTTATAAACTAAATGCTTATAGTTTATAAACTTTCACTTGACCCATGTTTTTAAATATGTTACTTATGTAAGGACTGAGAATACCACCAACAGTCTTTTAAAGAGAGATTAGTTTATCCTTTTACTATTAGAATCTTTTGTCCTAAAAGTCCTAAGAAAGTAAAATCAGTATTTTCTTGAGATCTACTAACATCACTATTTCTAGAGTTCACAGTTCATGGTTCCAAAATGAACAGGATTTCTTTCATGTACTGAAAGGTGGTTATTGCTGAAGAGATGTTAGTTGAGCAAAATGCAACAAACAAAACTTCCAGAAACATCAAGTCAACAATGGAAAACAGTTTAGGTACTTTGAGACTTGTCTAACAGAGCTTTGATAATTTTGTCAAAGTAGACTAACACGTGTGTTTCATAGAAATGTTGTTACATTCAAAGGCTGAAATAAGAACTGAGCATTCTACTGTTAGTTGCAGAGTTAAGTCCAGTGTGATCTGAATTTCACAACCTGCCTCAAATCTCCAAGCTAGTAGAGCCAAAACCTCCAGGTGAGCCCTGTGCAGATCCACCTAGAAAGTATCCTTACCTCCGCTCATTGTCACCACATCATATTCACTCTTCAAAACCTAGCCCAGGAACAAATACTCCTAAGAACCAGCCCCTGCCTTCTTGGTCCCACTTCTATATCACCCTCCTTTCCTACTTCATGATAACTACGCCAAACATTTCTTTCTTATCTCATCAGCTAATGTTTCATGAGTACTCATACATAGTTTATCTGCTTTATTAGATAAGCAGAAGCTATCGAGAACTATTGCTTCCTCAACAGCACTAATTGTCCAGAGGCCAATCAGTCCTCATTAAACATGGGTGTGAATGTAAAGCTACTTGATAAAACAGTAAAATCTCTTTTATACGATAACAAAAATGATAAAACCCTGTGTTTTATAATGTCATCCAATCCAACAATATCAACCCTCACTGAAGGTGTTCCAAATTATCCTAAGACAACTTACTGCTGTTTTCTGCATAAATCCTTATGACAGGCATCAACTCAAAAAGCACTTTTGGTTTTGATTCGATGAGTTTCATGTTTCTCTTGTCCCAGCCAGCACCTTCAAGATACAAGCCATAGACATAGACACCCTCTGTAGGAGAGGCAGAAATGTCATCCTTCATCCACTTGGTGACTTCATTGCAAAGCACCATATTGTCCAGAGCCCAGCCTTTGTTGTCCCGAGTTATTTCCTTTTTAGGGTGGCAAAAGATGAAAGGAGCAATTAGATGTTTGTCTTAATAGAGAGTGTAACAATAATGAAATTTTAGTTCCAAATTATCCTAACCCAAAGTAGAATGGTCATTAAGGAATTAAAAAGATTCCCTCCTAAAACATACCCACGTCCTAGTTTAACCATTGTACTTAAAAAGAAATACAGGATCAAATCAAATACAAAAATAACAAATTAAATATTTTGAAACTCAAGCCAGCAGCCTGAAAACAAGTGACTGGATTTATGTTCATGACAATGTAACTGCTAGTACCAAAAAGAGAGTCATCCTCTATCTTATTATAGTCTTTAAAACTATAATGAAGGAAGAAAACACTATAAAGGAAAATTATAATAACACAACTGGTGCAAATCAGAGCTATTACCTGTCGCATTGCAGTTAAAAATCCTTGTGGGTTAAAAAAGCCTGTCATCCAAAAGCAGTGGGGTCGGCCATTGAAAACCCAAGAGGTAAACTGGCTGTTTCTTTCTACAAGTTCAGTAAACCAGAAACCCAGTGTACTTGAAACCCAAGAAGCCTGAAATGCAAACATTAAAACAACTAGTTGAATTAAGTGTAATTCTGCAGTGTAAACTGGCTATGTTCACTGAAAAAAGAATGATGAAATGTCAATTTCACTTTCACAATGAAAAAGTCTATAAGTCATGAATTTTCCTTGGATTCTGACAAATTATTATTTCTTATTAATATTATTAAGATATGATAGAACCAGCTAGTCATCACAGAAATACCAGATCAATTCACAAAGCTGTTCAAGATGTCTGATGTCAATTAACTCATCTTCCATGTACCAATACATTCATCACTGCTTCTACTATAAAGGAATCAAAACAATTTATTGAATTAAATTTAACAGCCTTCCACCACTTTTCCTTAGGGTACAATTTCAATTGATACAATATAAAATAGGATTTCTATTTACATAAATATGCTCATGCCTCATCAAGATAAATCATCAACGCTTTAAAATACATTCTGCGGATAATAAATTGCAGAAGACTTGCTCTACTTATTTTTAATGAGGCAAACAACAATTATTTTCTGTAGCATTTGCTCTCTTGGAATATATTTTTACTCCTTCTCATGAAGGATCAAAAAATGGAAACCCAGGACCTTCTACTATCCACAAATCATTTGCATTTATTGCCTCTAACTTTCTCCCTGAATTCATTTGTGGAGTTTCCATTATTACCATTGGCATGCATATATCATTAACGTTATCAGCAGCAGCACTGGTCGATATCTCCAAATCATAGATTATAGCATTTTACTGTAATTGCAATATTTTACATCTGAATAAATGTAGTCATCAACCTGGGTAGGTATACCACTTGAATTTCAAACATCTTAAGAATTAATTTGCCTATTTTTCAAGAGCTACTGAGATTCCAAAGACTGATAATAAGCTGACTAGAAAAAAAACAATAAAAAGACCATAATTTAAGAATTAAATTTCTCATTCTCTCCTGTCTTTATAGGGGTGTTACTTAAAAGTCATATGTTTATAGTATATTTGGTCTAAGGGCAGAGGGAGCCCTTAATGAGAGGGTGTCTCTTGGCAGAGATTCCTGTTCCTGAACCTCCCAGGTCCTGTAAAGCTGGGTGAGCTGGTTCAGTGGGGAATGAACTTATAATAGTCAATGTTCTTGAAGATTCTCCCTCTACTGTTGGCAATGAGAAGAGGCAATTCAGATAGAAAACTCTCTGGTCTCGGCAATCAATTTATTGAAGAAGAGAAGAAAATAAAGGGGTCTGAGTTTCTATGCTACATGATTAGAGGAATGGAGAGTGGTGTCGTCAAGTAAAATGGAGACGATGACGAGAAGAAGCCCTACTTAACCATAAGCTTCCTGCAGGACTCACTGCCTTGGAATCTGCTGGAGTCTTGGGTGAGATGTCTGAGACTCAGCACTGAACACATCCTATCACCTCCCCATTTACCCAAGTAACCTACAAAGGGCCAAGCCTTCGTACTCCCAACTCCCAACCTCATCTCTATATGCTGCCCTCTGTGCATCCTCCTCAGATGCAAACCCCAGTCCACCTGCTTTCCCAACCTTTTCCACTGTACCTTCAGCATCTTCAGTGCCACAACCAGGAACTCCTCTAGATCCTCCATCTCCTTCCTGAACATTCCTTCCACACCCTCTCTTAACTGAAGAGGATAGACCACTTTCTTTGCAACCTTCTCAAAATGTAAGCTACTGCTTTCCTCATACTCCCACAGCCCTCAGAACCAGGGAGGAGTAGATGTCCTTGTTGCTTCTGATCATTACTGTCAGGTCATCATGTGGCATCACTCTCTTCCTTTGTCTCATACCATCTGGACCATCCTTATGCCTTCTTGTTTTTGTCACCTACTGATCACGCCACCATATTCAACAGGGAATTTGACTCTAGGTTTACTCTTCTGCTCAATCCCCCAAACAAGCATGAGGATGATGAGGTTGATGATGGTATTGGTAGTAATGGTGGCTTTGATGGTGATTGTGGTGGTGTTGGTGGCAGGGTGGAGGTGTTGATGGTGATTGTGGCGGTGGTGGTGATCAATGGTAATGGTGGTCACAGTGCAAGTGGTGGCAGTAGTGATGGTGGAGTGAGTGATGGCAGTGAAGGTATGATTTTGTTAATCATAATCACAATCACATAGCACTGGCCACATGTCAAGCACTGTTTTAAGTACTTTATATACATCAACTTATTTAATCCTCAAAAGTGTTAGGAATTATGTAATGCTACTTTTTATTGTTTATTATTGTTATTCTGTTTCATGTTAAAGATGCGGGGTACAATTTAGGGTTAGGTATACAAATGTTCATTATGCAGGTACCCTTGTTGATGAGGTGTCTCCCGCTCCCAGCAGATTCCCACTACTGCCAATCCTGCCCCTGCTCTCCCCTGGCAGTTTTCCACTACTGCCAATCCTTTTCTTATAGTATTATGATAAAGATTCGCTTCTAAGTGAGAACATGTGATACTCAGTTCTTTGTTTCTGTCATAGGTCACTCAGTATTACAGATTCTATGTCCATCATACCTTTGTCCTTCTTTATACTATTTTTTTAAAATATAAGGAAATTGAGGAACAGCACATAACTAGCTTAGCCCAGATTGCACAGCTCAGAAAAGATGTGATTTCAACCAAACATTCTGTCCCAGAGTAAGTTCCTACTCACAACCCATGATTTACTTCCAGTAATCCTTTACTTTCATTAATCAGGGGACTTTAGCATTCATGTGAATGATGCATCTAACATTCTGCTTTCTTATTACATGACCATCTGATCTCTGATGATTCTAGTGTCCGTTCCAAGTCATTCCCCTATTCCCACACTCTCACTTTAAATCTCATCATACTCAAACACTGTCCTGTTGGGAACAGCATGTTTTTTGCCATTCCTATAGTTCCTTCCTTGGAGAGAAAGCTCTGTTTTTATAACATTCCAGGCTCCTCGACTCCCTCACTCTCCCTACTCCTGGGAGGCAAAAAAACTGATCTGGCTAGAGGGTGTTTCAGAAACAGATTCTTCTCTTCAAACATCCCATGTGCCCCCTATACTTGCCAGCCACCCATGCAGTTAGGCTGGGTCCATGTCACTAGTTCTGACTCATGAACTATAAGTGAAAAGCATCATGTGTCATTTGTTGACCCAGAAAGTCTACACCCAGAGTGCCTTGTTCGTCTCTCTTCCTTCTGCTGTGGTGACTTCAGAGGCCTATGCTCCAGGAGGTACAGATGGCAAGGACTCCATGAGGAGGGTCCCAAAGTAACTGTGTGGAGCTGAAGAACCATCCAACGGGTGAGGAACATATAGAAGCAGGGTGCCACCAAAACAGCAGCTCCTAAAGTGTGGTCGGTGGCTCAGCACTGGAGCAGCAGTGGTTAAGGAAGTCATGGCAGCAGCAAGAAAGATGGAGATATAGTTAGGAAACCCAGCCCCTTTTTCTTTGGGGAATAGGGCTGAGAGGCCTGTAGAGAGCACATACTCTGCACTCTGCTCTACTCCTGCACATTTTAGCTTCATAGGAAAATCTCTGTGGGGAAACTGTCCAGTGCAATGCTGCTGATGAGAACATCTGTCTAATTCTGGATTCTACTTTAAAAACTTCAGAACTCATTTGTCAGCAGATTTAAGCCACATTCTCAAATATTAGCTTCATCAGCAAATGTCTGATCTGCCCTATGCCCCAAACCTTCTCTGTCTCTTAACTGTTTTGGAATTCAGGTAGAGAAGAGAGCTAGTTATTTAGCCCACTTAAGAAAAAGAGAAGACTCAAGCCGTAATCCTAGTACTTTGGGAGGCCGAGGCAAGAGGATTGCCTGAGCCCAGGGGTTTGAGACCAGCCTGGGCAACTTGGTGAGACCTCGTCTCTACAATCAATCAAAAAATTAGCTGGGTGTGGAAGTGCAAGTCTGTAGTTCCAGCTACTTGGAAGGCTGAGGCAGAAGGATCACCTGAGCCCAGCAGGTCGAGGCTGCGGTGGCCATGAGCATGCCACTACACTCCAACCTAGGTGACAGAGTGAGACTCTGACTCAAAAAAAAAAAAAAAGAAAAAGAAAAGAAATAAATCTAATATGCACCACCTTCAAGATTTCCAATTTCACATTCTATTCTCCAAATACAAACGCCATTTCTAGTTTACTCGTTTAAGGTTAGTCCTTTGACTTAAGCATGTTGTCAGATTCTTTAGTTCCATTATGTTCTCCCCATCCATAAGTTTTTCCCCATCTTCATCATACTTCATCATGAAATAAGGCAACCACAGAAAGACAAACACTTCATGATCTCACTTGTATGTGGAGCCTAAAAAAGTTGAACTCATTGAAATAAAGAGTACTATGGTGGTTACTGGGAGCTGGGGTGTCAGAGAGAGAGGGTGGGAATGGGGAGCTGTTGATCAAAGGGTACAAAATTTCAGTTAGATAAGGGGAATCCATTCAAAAGATCTATCATAGGCCAGGTTCAGTGGCTCAACCAATAATCCCAGCACTTTGGGAGGCCAAGATGAGTGGATTGCCTGAGCCCACAGGTTCAAGACCAACCCGGGCAACTTGGCGCGATCTCGTCTCTACAATAAATCAAAAATCAGCCGGGTGTGGTAGCACACACCTGTAGTTCCAGTTACTTGGAAGGCTGAGGCAGAAGGGTCTCCAGAACCCAGCAGGTCGACACTGGCGTGACCATGAGTGTGCCACTGCACTCCAACCTGGGCAGCAGAGTGAGACTCCAACTCAAAAAAAAAAAAAGATCTATTATACAACATGATGACTATAGTTAATTGCAGTGTATTATATCCTGATCATTGCTGAGAGTAGCTTTCACATGTTCTCACAGCAAGAAAATATTAAGTATGTGAGTAGTACATATGTTAACTAGCTCAACTTAGCCATTCCACAGTATACACGTATTTCAAAAGAACATGTACACCATAAATACAGGGGTGCCAAAAAAATGTATATACACTTTAAGAGATGCTATCTACGTATTACTTTTCGAAGTGGAGTTAAAATATGGTAATAATGTGTAATATGATGTTCGCTCAACCATGTTTCTGCCATTTTCTTTAACTGTTCTGCCTGCCGTGTGGTGACACTAGCATTCATTTGATTCGTGCCATCTTTTGAGTAAATGTTGTACTTAAAAAGTGTATACATTTTTTTGGCACCCCCTGAATATACAATCTTTATTTGTCAAGTAAAATAAATATAAAAATAAATTTTAGAGAAGACCATAAGGTCACACAGAGAGAAGGGCAGAAAGAGAACAGGCTTTGGAGTCAGGAAGATCCCTCCCCACCCGGTTGGCATTAGAAACAGAAAGCAGCCTCTAGATGTGGGAAATGGTGAGTGTGGGAAATGAGGACTCAGAGTTTGCTACAGCCACTGACTGGGAGCCTCTATCCTCCTCCCCAGTCTCACGGGACTCCAGTCCCACATGGGAAGTGGCTTGGATACAGCACGGCTGTGTGACGCCAGAGCCCACATAGAGCTGGGAATGCCTACAGCCAAACCATTCCTGGGAAGCTGTTCCCTCTAGCCAGCATTCCAAGACCAGCTCCCAGGCCAAGAAAGAACCCCAGCCCAGCCAACTTCCCTCACCCCAAGGGCAGGTTTTGCCGCTGCAGGCAGTTCTGGTCTGGGGCAAGCTATAGAAGAAAATGTATCTTGTTGCTGAAAGAACTTTTGAGTTCTGAATGCCATCAACCTCTACTGAAATAAGGGGAGTCAAAATGAGCTCCTGGTAACTCCTCTCTCCCCGTATGAATGCTTCAGGGAAACAGACAGCTCTGCCACAGTGTTTGGCGAGCCCATCTCCCCTCCTGATCCCCACTGAGTACTCACAGTTGAGGATTCGAATGCAGACCAGTCAGTTCCAGCCCACAGGAAAAACATTGCTGCTGAAACAAACTTTGAGTTCTGAGCACATACAGCTTCAGACAAGAGAAGAAGAGCTAGAGGCAGTGAGGAGGGGGAGGCCTATCATCCTGGCAACCTCTCTCTCCTTGTGTTAACTGTTTTGTACAACAAAAGAGGCTTGATCATTCCTGTAGTGTAGCCACAAAGGCCAGGGGACCCATTTTCCACTGGTTTAGTCAATTGTGCCGACAAGAGGGGAGGGAGGAAGAGCTGCAGAGTATCCCAGTCTGACCTAGTCCTCTTTGACTAGCTTTATCCCCCCACCCTCTTATTAAGGGCTCCTCTGCCCTTAGACCAAATATGTAATAAACATATGACTTTTAGGAAGCATTCCATAAAGATAGGAGAGAATAAGTTATTTAATTCTTAAATTATGGTCTTTTCATTCACTTTAAGAGATACTATCTGTGTATTACTTTCAGGGACTGAGTATCTTTGGGAGGTCCTACAACCCCACCCATTGCCTTGATTACCTGCACATTTCCCTAGGGTAACAGAGACCAAGCAAAAAAGTCCACAGTCACCATCACAGCTAGCTGTTTCCTCCAAGCACCAACTGCTGACTGGAAGCCAACTGGTACAGCCCATTGCAACATCTGAGACAATAATACAGCCTTTGAGAAGGAGATCAGAATAAAGTCCATGCCACTGTACATCCTGTAGAAAAGTTCATAGGCTAAGACATCAGAGAGAGAATCCTCCAGAGATGTTGATGACCAACTCCCATTAGAATTCAGCCCCCATGCCTTCATATCATGGGCGGTAGCAAGCATCCAGTCGAATGGTGGTAGCCTTCAAGGGCAGCTAGACCCAAAAGAGCAGCAGGACTCACAGTGGTCGAGACCTCACAGATTACTAACCCCAGGGGAAAGGAAAATGCAGCACAACAGGGGAGTACCCTGTGGGATAAAATAAAAATGAAAATTAAATTCCACAAAAGATCACCCCAAAGATCTAACTAAAAACAACAAAACAAATAAATAAAGAGAGAAGAGCCTGTCCTCACAGATGAAGAAGAACCAGCAAAAAACCACCGGTAATCCCTAAAGTCTCAATGAGTCATCATCCACCTAAGGACCTCCCAGTTCCCAAACAATATAACTCATTGAGAATGACCTTTTCTTGATGACAAACAAAATTCAGACTATGAGTGACAGAAACAGTGAAGGAAAGCCATGAGAAGATGGAAGCACAGATCACCCAGGCAAGGAAAATAGTGCAGGAAATAAACGTTGAGCTGGCCAATTTAAGAAATGAGGAACATTCTAAGTGCCTGGAAATGAAAAACTATTTCCTGGAATTTCAAAGCACAATAACAAACCTGAGTAGTAGAATAGACCAGGCAGAGGAAAGAATCTCAGAGCTTGAGGATCAAACTGTTGAACCAAAACAAAAACAAAAACAAGCAGAAAAGGTTCAAGAAGAGTGAGCAAAGCCTATGAGAGGTTTGAGATTATGTAAAAAGACCATATCTACAGCAACTGGCATCCCTGAGGCAGAACGGGAAACTGAGAATATCCTGAAACAAGCCTTCCAAGAGGTCATCCAAGAAAATTTTCCCTATCTTGCTAGACAAATAAACATGAAAATGCAACAGGTCCAGAGAAGTACTGCCAGGTAATACATGAGAAAACCATCCCCAAGACACATAACAATCCATAACCACAAGGTAAATACGAAAAGAAAAATCTTAAAGGCAGTTAGAGAGAAGGGACAGACCACCTACCAGGGAAGATATATCAGAATCACAGCAGACTTCTCAGCAGAAATCCTACAAGCCAGAACCCTCTCTTTAACATTCTTAAAGAAAAGCATTCCAACCAAGAATGTTCTACCCCACTAAGCTAATCTTCATTAATGGAAAATTAAAATCCTTCCCAGACACCCAATTCCTATGAAAATATGCCACTTCCATACCAGCCTTCAGAAGATGCTAAGCACAGAAATGAAAGAACAGTTCAACCAATCACAAAAACACAGGCAAACATAGAGTTAACAGACCACATAAACCAACCACAAAACCTAAAATGCAAAGCATCCTCTTAATAGCAATATGAAGACATAAAGCCCCACATTATTAACTTAAATGTGAATGGAATGAATGCACCACTCAAAAGGCATAGAGTAGCAAATTCTGTAAAGAATCATGCTCCAACATTCTGGTGCCTTCAGGAAACCACAGACTCAAAGGGCACCCACAGACTCAAGGTAAACAGCTGTAGAAAGATCCTTTAGGCCAATGAAAAACACAAAAGAGCAGAAGTGGCTATTTTTATATCAGACAAAATAGACTTATTACCAATGAAAGTGTAAAAAGACACTACGTAATGACAAAAGGCTCAATTCACCAGCAAGAAATATCCATCTTGAATACATATGCACACAACATAGGCGCACCTAGATTTATAAAACAATTGCCAATTAAACTACAAGAGGACGTAGACACCCATAAAATTATAGTCAGAGACTTTAATATCCCAGAAACAGCCTTAGACACATCATAGGGGCAAAAAGCTAATAAGGAAATCTGGAACCTCAGCCAATTGGACCTAATAGAAATCCATAGAATACTTCATCTAACAACCACAGAATATACATTCTTCTCATCAGCATATGAAACATATTCCAAGATCAACCACATCCTTAAGCATAAATCAAGCATGAACAAATTTCAAAATGTCAAAATCATATCAAGTATCCTCTCAGACCATAGTGGAATAAAAATAAATAGCATCACAAACAGAAACCCCTCAAACATACAAATACATGGAAATTAAACAACATCCTTCTGAATGACTTTTAGGTTAACACAAAAATCAAAGCAGAAATAAAAAGATTCCTAGAAACAAATAAAAACAAAGATACAACATACTACAACCTCTGTGTTACCATGAAAGTGATGCTGAAAAGGAAGTTTATAACATCACATGTACATATCAAGAAAATAAAGGGATCACAAGTAAATAGCCTAATGTCACACCTTAATGGAGCTGGAAAGTTAAGAGCAGTTCAATCGTAGGTTTAGTAGAAAAAATGAAATTATGAAACTAAAGTCACAGTTGAATGAGATAGAGTTCAAAAAAGTCACAAAAAGGATAAATGAGACAAAAAGCTGGTTCTTTAAGAGGATAATAAAATTGACACACCCCTGGTCAGATTCATTGAGAGAGAGAGAGAGAATACAAATAAACTCAATTAGAAATGAAAAAGGTGATGTCACATGTGACCCTGAAGATAGTCAAAAAGTTATTAGAGATGACTACAAACATCTATATGCAAATAAACTAAGTAAACTAGAAGAAAGAGAAAAAATTTTGGCATCACGAAACCTCCCAAGATTGAAACAAGAAGAAATTGAAATGCTAAACAGACCAATAGCCATCCAAGAAATTGACTCAGTTATAAGAAACCTCTCCATCAATCAATCAATCAATCAATATAAAAAACTCTGGGCCAGATGGCTCTTTTAGCTGAATTCTACAAGACATACAAGGAAGAGCTGACAACAATCCTACTGAATAGATTCATAGCAATTGAGAAGGAAGGAATTCTCTCTAGTTCATTCTACAATGCCAGTATCATCCTGATACCCCAAAATGGCAAAGACCCAACAAGGAAAGAAAACTACAGACTGACTTTCCTGATGCTCATAGATGCAGAAATTCTCAAAAAGATTCAAGCAAATCACATCCAACAGCACATTTCAAGGATCATCCATCATAACCAGGTGAGCTTCATTCCTGGGATGCAAGATTGGATCAATAACGTAAATCAATAAATGTAGTCCATCACATAAACAAGTATAAAATCATGAACCACATGATTATCTCATTAGAAGAAGAAAAAATATTTTATACAATCCAACAACCTTTCTTGATAAAAACCCTTGAACACCTAGTCATCAAAGGAACATTTCATAAGTAATAAGAGGCATCTATGACAAACTGCAGTCAACATCATATTTAGTGGACAAGAAACTGGAAGCATTCCCCCTAAGAACTGAAACACGACAAGAATGCTCACTCACCCATCCTATTCAACGGAGTCCTGGAAGTTCTAACCAGAGCGATCAGGCAGGAGAAAGAAATCAGAGATATCCAAATAGGAAAAGAGGAAGTTATCTTTGCAGATGTTAAGATTCTGTACCTTGTCATCAAATAAATGCAAATTAAAACCACACTGAGATACTACCTAACTCCATTTAGGATGGCCATCATTAATAACTCAAAAAACAGCCGGGCTCGGTGGCTCAGCCTGTAATCCCACGCCTTTGGGAGGCTGAGGTGAGTGGATTGCCTGAGCCCACGGGTTTGAGACCCGCCTGGGCAGTGAGACCTCATCTCTACAATAAATCAAAAAATCAGCCGGGCGTGGTAGCGCATGCCTGTAATTCCGGCTACTTGGAAGGCTGAGACGGAAGGATTGCCGGAGCCCAGCAGGTCGAGGCTGCAGTGACCGGGAGCGGCCACTGCATTCCAGTCTGGGCGACAGAGTGAGACTCCAACTCAAAAAAAAAAAAAAAAATACTCAAAAAACAACACATGTGGAGAGGATGCAGAGGAAAGGGAGTGTAATCTAATACAACCTCTGTGGAAAACAATTTGGTGGTTCCTAAAAGATCTAAAGATCAACCTTCCATATGACTCCACAATGCCCCTCCTGGCAATATACCTGGAGGAACTCAAATCACTCTATGAAAAAGATACTCTCACTTGTATGTTTATTGCAGCATTATTCACAATAGCAAAAGCATGGAAGCAACCGTGTTGCCTACCAAAAAAGGACTGGATTTTTAAAACGAGGTACATATACACAATATAATATTACACAGCCATAAAGAACTTTGAAAATTATGAACTTCACAGCAACTTGGATGGACCTAGAGTCTACAATACTGGGTGATCTATCACAGAAACAAAGAGCTGAATATCATATGTTCTCACTCACAAGCAGACCTTGAACAATTATCATAATACTATAAGAAAAGAATTGGTAGTAGTGGGAAACTGCCAGGGGTGAGGGGTGGGATTGGCAGTAGTGGGAATCTGCCGGGAAGGGGGTACACCTCATCAACAAGGGTACCTGCATAATGAACATTTGTATACCTAACCCTAAATTGTATTCCACATATTTAAAATAAAAAATTTTAATAAAAAATTAAAAAGATTCTGTACCTAAAAAATCTTAGAGGGTCTGTCAAAAACCTTCTTGCTCTGATAAACAACTTTGATAAAGTCTTGGGATACAAAATCAATACACAAAAAACAGTTGCATTTTTATACACCAGCAACAAGCAGGCTGAGAACAAAATAAAAAACACAATCCCATTCACAATAGCCACACACACACACACACACACACACACACACACACACACACAAAACTCCAGCACCCACCTAATCAAAGAGGTGAAAGACCTTTATGGTGAGAACTACAATTCACTGCTCAGTGAAATAAAGAATGACACAAACAAATGGAAAAATATCCCATGCTCATGGACTGGAAGAATCAGTACTGTCAAGATGTCTAGTCGCACAAGGCAATCTGCAGTTTCAATGCAATTTCTATTAAATTGCCAGCTCCATTTTTCACAGACCCAGAAAAGACAATACAAAAAAATTCAGACGAAAGCCAAAAGGGGTCTAAGTAGCTAAAGCAATCCTCAGCAAAAGGAACAAAGCCAGAGGCATAACACTTCCAGACTTTAAACTTTACTACAATGCTACAGTAATCAGAACAGTTGGTACTGGCACAGGAATAGACACAGAGAGCAATGCAACAGGACGGAGAATCTGGAAAAAGTGTTATGGACCTTTAACTAATTCATCTTCAATAAAGCTGATGAAAACAAATATTTGGAGAAAAGAAACCATATTTAGCAAGTGATGCTGGGAAAACTGGCTAACTACATGAAGAAGAATTAAACTGGACCCCTACCTATCACCATATTCAAAAATTAGCTCAAAATGGATCAAGGACTTAAATATGAAACCTAAAAAAAATAAGATTCTTAGAAGAAAATGTAGGGAATATCTTCCTGGACACTGGAGTAGGCAATGAATTAATGGCCAAGTCCTTAAAATCAAATACAGCAAAAGCTAAGACTGATGCGTGGGACCTTATCAAACTAAAAAATTTTTGCACAGCAAAAGAAACCATCAATAAAGGAAAGAGACATCCCACAGAAAGGGGGAAAATATTTGCAAGCTATGCATCTAACAAAGGTCTAACATCCAAGATCTATAAGGAATGCAAACAAATTGATATGAAAAAAAAATCCCATTAAAAAATGGGCAAAGAATATGAATAGACACTTCTCAAAAGAAGAAATCCAAGCAGCCAACAAATATATGAAAAAATGCTCAACCTCACTAATCATCGGAGAAATGCAAATCAAATCTACAATGAGATACCACCTAACACTAGTAAGGATGGCTATCATTAAAAAGTCAAAAACCGACAGGTGCTGGCATGGCTGCAAAGAAAAGGGAATGCTTCTACACTGTTGGTGGGAAGGTAAGCTAGTTCAGCCTTTGTGAAAAGCAGTTTCTCAAAGAACTAAAAATTGAGCTACCATACAATCCAGCAATCCCACTTCTGGGGATATTTCCAGAGGAACATAAATTGCTCTACCAGAAAGACACTTGCACAGACGTATGTTCATTGCAGCACTATTCACAAGACCAAAAACATGGAACCAATCCAGATGCCCATGGATAGCAGATTGGATGAAGGAAATGTGGTCCATGCACATGATGGAATATTAAGCAGTCATAAAGAAGAACAAAATCATGCCCTTTGCAAAAACATGAATGCAACTGGAGACCCTTACGCTAAGTGAACTATCATAGAAACATACTGAATATCTTATGTTCTCACTCATTAGCAGGCCCTGATCACTGGTCACGAGCACAAAGATGGGAACAAGAGACACTGGACACTGCTAAAAGAGGAAGGGAGGAAAGAGAAGGGGCATACAACCACACACTGGGTTCCAGGTTGACTGTCACAGGGAGAGAGGGCTCACTAGAAGCCCGAAACTCGCCTGCAGGCAATTTATTTATGCATTAAATTCTTACAGGTACCCAACTCTAAAATTAAATAAATAAAAAAATAAATGAATATTTTAAAAGTTGTCCCATCTCCTCTCCTCTCCTTTTCATTCTCCATCTTTATAATCTCCCCCATTGAAAATAGCCTTCACTGGCAACCCCCTTGGGTCCCCTCCCACTGTGAGAGCATTTCTGACCTCTTAATAAATCCTGCTTTTAAAAAAAGAAAAGAAAAGAAAATAGCCTCCACAATCTAGTTCTGTCTCCTGCTATGAAATGGATTGTGCCCCCCTCCCCCAAAAAGATATACTGACATCCTAATTCCTGGTATAAAAGAATGAATGTGACCTTAATTGGAAATAGGGTCTTTATAGAGGTAATCAAGTTAAAATGATGGTGGGCTCGATCCATTGAACTAGCGTCCTTGTAGAAAGAAATAGATGTTCATAGAGGGGAGATGACATATACATACACAGGAAGAAGAAATTCATATGAAGACAGATGCAGAGAGTAGACTAATGCTGCCACAAGCCAAGGAACTTCCGGCACTATCAGGAGATAGAATGAGGCATTCTCCTAAGAATGAGGGAGACTCTCCTAGACATTCCAAAGGGAGCATGGCCATGCCAACACCTTGATTTTGGACTTCTGGCCTCAAGAACTGTGAGAAACCAACATCTATTGTCTAAGCCACACACTCTGGGGTAGTTCGTTACAGCAGCCCTAGAAAATGAACACCCCTTCCAATCCACTTGCCTGGTGAGGGGTCAACACAAAACGACCTCAGTCATTCACCCTTCCAGCCCTGCTCCCAGGAAGCTGATGACAGTGTGATGAAATGCATAACTGAGCAGGCTGGTTTCCCTTCCCATTCATAACTTCAGACTGCAAATGAGTGAATCCTGTCACGCTCCCATACTCGCATTTAAATCTTAGTTTCCTCCTCCTCTTCACATTTCGATACGATGAAGTGGAGCAGAAGTGGAAACCTTAGGAACAGAGACACTGGGAGAGTGAGCTGTCAGGTCAGCTCGTGATAGGTCCATGCTATGACTGTGGAGTCACCCCAGATGATGGCAGCGGTCAGATGGAAAGGAAGCCATGTGGCAGATCCAGATTTTCCCAGGAAATATGTTATGGAAGATAGCAACACCTCCCACTCTTTCCCCATGTCACTTTTTCCACTATAATTAATCTTAGCAATTTCACTTACATCTCCCCATAAAATGGGTGTGCATACACCACACACACACACACACACACACACACACACACTTAAATACAGCACAAAGAGAAGAATGTCATTTAGGCCCCATCCCCTGAAATGTCCTCTCCTAAAATACTTATGTTCCTACTTACAAAGACACTCAGGCACTTATTTTACTTTTCCAAGTAGAAAATTATTCCTTGAAACTATATCTTTCTTTAGCGCAATTATCAACAGGTAACAAGTAAGCATGCTGCTAAATTGCTATCTTCTTATTCTGAGATATACACACCGCACATTGCATTTACAGACAGAGCAGGGAATTATCTATTTGATGTGACTTTTGATATATGTACATGTCTAGGCGCATTTCTTTCTATTAAACTGACATCATGGGCTTTGGAGTCCAAGACTTGTTTTTAAATTCTGATCCTTAGACTTCTTAGATGTGTGATCTGGGGAAGGACTTAACTTCTCCCAACCTTAAGTTTCTCATTTGTAAAATGAGGGCAATAAAATGCAAAATGTCAAAGAAATCATATATGCAACTTTCCTAGTAGAGCACCTTATATGTTGGGCATGCTAAATAATGTTCATCCCTGCCTACAGTCTAAAAATACAGGGTTATAAGGGGCTTAGTTCCTAACAAAAGAACCATCGTGAGTAAATTATCCTTAGATACTTTCTATTGGCTAGTTACAACTATTCACAACTATAAGTGATTAAGCAGAATAAGAGCAATCTTATACATACTTTTTTCCACCAAGCAGGGATTCTGGCGTCAAACATACAATCTAACGCATCTCGTAGATTTTCACTCATGATGATGGTACCATCAATAGCAAGTTTTAGCTCAGTCAAGGTGCTTCGGACAAGGCTGAGTACTCTTTGCATTCTATCTATTTCCTGTCTGAGGAAAATGTTCATAGGCTGGAAAGGCCCCATCTTCTGCAGCCTCTCCTTTACCTGCCATGGTGACATTCAAAGTACATGTTAGCAATTAGACAGCTATGAAGGATTCTATGGAGCTAGTGCCCTAGGGCTTCTGAACAGGCTCAAATTCTTACAATTCTATAAATAATAAGCTTCTCTTTTTTCAATGACAGAAAGAAAATAAGAAATAAGAAAGAAAACAACTGTTAGATAACAATCCCAAATGTTCATGTGGGAAAGAATGGACAACCGTTAATTCACAGAAGAATGTAAAATTCATGCAGACTTCCAAAAAGCAAGTGTATTTATTGGGAAACATTCATTTTCTGCCGATCTGAGCTCTTTTAAATGCACATATGGACACACACACACATACACACACAGACACACAACAGACAAGTACACATACACACACACAACCATTCTGCTTGCTGTCTCAAAAAACTACTATTTTTAAAACTTTGTTTTTTCCAAAGTATCCATCCATTCATCTTTTCATTATAATCCTACAATTATTTATTGGGAATATTCTGTGTATTAGGTATTGTGCTAGGCTAGATTATTTTATCCTCAGGTAGCACTGACAAATTCAGCAAAAGAGGGGAGACTCTTCTAAACTCCTCTACTTACCATGTTTATTTGTGTAATCATTACTCTATTTTTAGATATTTTTAATGCTTCAGAAATATCTCTATCCTGTAAGACGTGAATAACCCCTTTCCTGATCCTATATAATGAAGAGTGCTTAAGAAAACTGATAACAGTATTGATTTTCTCAAAGAAAGTGATCAGAGCGTCTTCCAGAAAAAATTATCTTCTTAGTGATAGGTCCCTGAGTTCAGCTATAGTACTAGAAGCCAAAATCACCTGTTTCATGGAAAACAGTAGGATGCAAAAGACACAGAATACTACAGAATCTTCTTGAAAACCAAGTGGAAAAGGGACAATGTACAAAGAAACATGGTGGCTCTGTGCTAGAAGTCACATGATTGTCCTGTTGCTTCTTTGGATGACATGGAAAGTCAGCTGCCAATTACTTTTGGTCTTACCAAGGATTTTTTTTTTTTTTTTTTTTGAGTTGGAGTCTCACTCTGTCACCCAGACTGGAGCACAATGGCATGCTCCTGGCCACCATAGCCTCCACTTGCTGGGCTCCAGCGATCCTTCTGCCTCAGCCTTCCAAGTAGCCAGAACTACAGGCATGCACTACCACATACCCCCCCCCAGTTAATTTTTTATTTATTGTAGAAACGAGGTCTCACCAATTTTCCTGGGTGGGTCTCGAACACACAGACTCAGGCAGTCCACTCACCTCAGCCTCCCAAAGTGCTGGGATCACATGCTGAGCCACTGAGCCTGACTGGTCTTACTAAGGATTTTTAAAAATACTATTATGGTAAATCTTTCCATAAATGCCTAAAAAATTCAAATGCCTAAAAAATTTACTTTCTTAATTAAAAATTTGCTTAGAAGCCACTTATATACTAAAAAAAATTCAATCTTCGAAACAAGTGAGATGAAGAAGTTGCAGAGACGTAATGATATAATTAGAGACACCCTGAAATTAAGAAGGCCTAAATGCTAAGGTGTGCGTTAAACTACACAATATGCATTTTTAATAACCAGGCACTTTAACCTAAGAATATATTGCTTTCCTTTGAACGAATGACAATATAAAGGCCTCAGGGAAAGTTCTAGAAAAGCGATCCTAACTCACCAGTACATACTTGTTAATTAATAATAAATATTAACATTATCCATAGATATCTTTATTGTCTATATTCCGAACAGATTACATTCATGGATTCAAAAAATTCTTTTTCTGGTTCTTTAAGAAGCAAATTTTGAATTTTTTTTTAATTTCAGAAAAATTATTCTTTACCCTCCTTTTTTCTTCCTCTTGCCCAACCCAACAGACACGTCCTCAGTTAAGATTTTTGTCAGGACTTCATCAACTCACTTCAAAGGGGCTATAGTCTGGGGGCAGCTTCTCCAGCATATCATCAGCCAGCCGGGCTACCACGGCCTCCCGGGTCTCGTCCCCTCCACCAGAGCTGTCCTTGGGTTGGATGCCCAGGATGGTGTCCAGCACATCCTTGGCCAGCTTGCTCTGGTAGGTGATGTCAGCATTGGGGTGCAGGCCAAACACCTCAGGAGTGTCATAGGCTGGCAAGCTCTGAACAACAAATATCCCAGATAAGTACAGACATGCAAACAAAAATGCTCGTATTAGGATAATCATTTACATATGTCTTATTTGTGTCAAGCTAAAGTTCAACAATTTATCCAGAAAACAATTAGAAGTTGTTCTGAGAAAAAAATTAACACTGAGAAACATAAAATAGGCTCCTGGCCCTCCGAGAGAAATTTACTCAGAGACACTGTCTTGTTACATGATAAGTGAGATAGAAAGGGAGCCATGGAACGCTTCTACACTGCTGGTGGGAATGCAAACCAGTGCAACCTCTTTGGAAGACAGTGTGGCGATTTCTGAAAGAACTAGAAATTGATATTCCATATGACCCAGCAATCCCCCTGTTGGGAATATACCCAGAGGAACTCCATTCTACAAAATGATATCTGCACACGCATGTTTGTTGCAGCTCTATTCACAATAGCAAAAACATGGACCCAACCATGTTGCCCATCAAAGCTGGACTGGATTTTTTTTAAAAATGCAGTACATATACACAATGGAATATTATGCAGCCATAAAGAGGAAAAACATACGGACTTTACAGCAACTGGGATGGATTTAGTGTTGATCATACTCAGTGATCTACCATAGAAACAAAGAACAGAGTACCATATGTTCTCACTCATAAGAGGACCTTGAACAATTGTCATAATACTATAAGAAAGGGATTGGCAGTAGTGGGAAACTGCCAGGGGAGGGAGGTGGGATTGGCAGTTGAGGGAAACTACCAGGGGAGGGAGGGGAACACCTCATCAACAAGGGTACCTGCATAATGAACATTTGTATACCTAAGCTTGAATTGTACCCCACATCTTTAAAATAAAATTAAATTAATAAGTAAATAAAATAATAAAAAAGAAAAGAAAGGGAGCCATGGATTGGTGTTTTGTCTTCTAATCTAATGCAAACCAGTTGTTTAACTCAGTGCTGTATAACTAATCATTATTTTGTTGATAAGATACCAGGAAATGACCGTGTTAGCAATCATGACCCAAATAAGACTGCAGCTGGGGGTGGTACTTTTCAGGGGAATAAGACAGAGACAAGAAAAAGAGTAAAACTGAGAGAACAACAGAGTTGGAGAGAAAAATAGAGAGAGACACGGAGCGTGAGAGACAGCCAGAAGCAGAAAAAGCAGGCAAAAACTCCCCAACCATTTGAAAAAAGGAAAATTTACTTACAATCTGACATATATTTCTCTGTATGAATCTTATCCTTAATTATTGTCATATTCTTATTTTTTCTCCTTTCTTCTCCCGTATTTTATTCCTTTTACATAATATCTTCTCATGAACCACCTCAAATGCACCGTGAAATGGGGTGTATATAAAAAATGTACATACAGCCACCCTTAAATTTATAACTTCATAGGCACCTTTCCTATTCAGTGCTGATGATTTAAAGATGCATGCAGTACAGTAAAACAAATATATTTGTTGATTTGAATTAATAAAAGTGTAGAAATGGTAATATATGATAACTCATTACATTTATATATCAAAAAACCAGTAAATACACCAATAAATTTAGCCCTCTGGTCTGTTGTGCTTTAGTTTGCTTACTCTGAGATAAATCTTAGGGACCAAAGAGACAGCTGAATAATATTCTAATGAATTTAGGGTATACAGACAGAAAATGTAGTCACCTTGAAAATCAGATTTTTTTCCCCCTATATATTCCCAAATTTCTTGTCAGAAATCTACCTATTCCTTCTTAGAGCAGTGTTTCTCAAGCAAGGACAAGTTTGCCCCCCAGAAGACATTTGGCAATGTCAGGAGATATTTTTGGTTCTCGCAAGTGGGTAGGTGTGGTGCTACTGGGTAGGGAATAGAAATGCTGCTAAATATCCTTCAGGGTAGAGGCCACTCCCCACAACAGAGAATGATCCAGCCCTAGATGTCAATAGTGCCAAGGTTAAGAAGTCCTGTCTTAGAGAAAGTTCTTACACAAAGCAGATTCCTAGACATATCCATATACTGCCCATTAGGCCAGGATTATGTCAAGGACTAGACAAGTGGATTAAAAATATTACAGACTGAGTCCAGAAGCTTCCTTTGCCCTGCCATGGTAGCTGAAGTCTCACTGGCAAAGAGCTCCAGGTGATTTATGTAGGCCTCCAACTTTTAAATCCACCCAATCTATCATCTCCCCAAAGAAAATTCCTCACTGAGTCATTAAAGGAGAAGAACTCACACACAACACACACTCAGAACAGATATAAACATTATAATCATCAGGTGAATATAAAAATATGAAGAAAGCACCTATAGCAGAAGCTTTAGTAAATATTACCATTAAAATTTATATTAAAGGCATTACAAACAGTGTAAATAATATCAGAAAGGTGAAATGACCACAGATGTTTGCTCTATGCATAAAATTCTGAAGTTGACCAACCTGGATATAGTGAAGATAGTTATCCACTGTGCTGCATTTTGGAATATTGTATCCCTGGTAAAAACTGAAATCGGGTCCAAACATATTTTCACTGAACCAAACCTTAGCAAATGTGTTCAATAATCTCTTATCGTAGTCATCAGTGACGCGACCTCCATATTGAATCTCTCCTATCATGTAGCGGATGGTGGTCCAGGAGACGCCCTGGGAAAATGTACAGAATAACCACACAGAACTGACTACTGTCTCATCCCTATTTTCTGTGCCAATTAACACTCATGTATTCACTGTCATTTGTGTCATTTGTTCAGTCATTCTTTATTAGAAATGTGAGAAGAAAGTGCAAAAAGAAAAGTTAATAAGAAATGTGAGGAGTTACTCAAAGCTCATGTTCGTGATTTGAAAAAGACTTTCTCGATGCAGTCTTATGTTTTCATACTTTAATATTAACAGGGGATAAAAGTTTATGTTTTGTGAATATTGAGGCAGTTCTTTTAAAAAACACACACACTTCAAACATAATCTAGACCCTCTCATTTTCCTTTTTGAAGTTTTTAAAAAACAAGTTTCCCAACCCATCCCCCTCATAATAGACCCTTTTAGGTTATTTTATTTGGAATGTCAACTTGCTTCTGAGAAATAAAATGATAATCAAAATTCATCCACTTATACACGATGGAATATTACGCAGCCATAAAGAAGGACAAAATTATGGACTTCTCAGCAACTTGAATGGATTTAGAGTCTATCATACTCAGTAAACTACCACAGAAACAAAGAACTGAGTACCACATATTCTCACTCATAAGTGAACCCTGAACATTTATCATACTACTACATTAGAGGGATGGGCAGTAGCAGGACACTGCCATGGGAAGAGGGGGACACATAACATTAATAAGAGTGTCTGATCCCACACCAGGTGAAATAAGAACCAATGGGAGGCCCAAACTTCACCTGTACAATGACCACTTATGTACCTAATCCTGAATTATACCCCACATCTTTAAAATAAATAAAAAAAACTCATACTCTTTTTCCTTGAAATCAATAGGCAAATGTGACCTAAGCTGCTATGACTTGGCAAGCACAGCAAATCCTCACTTATGTGAGATTTACCTAACTCAAAGCTAGGTAGCCACGTGAGCCTGAAACCCAAGCCCACAACCACCAGCAGCACAAGGCAATATGCACTACAGTACCTTTTTGATATCCATGTCATCCAAGTGGTTTTGGATGAACTGCACGGTGGCATTAAAGTCCGCTTGATTAAATTCATAGGGGATATTCCACCCCAGGGGACCAAACTTGCGTCTCTCCTGGACAGTGGAGTGCAGAAAAGCTACTGCATACAGCATGGACTTCCACTGGGCCCCAGGGGTCACGTCCAGCAGGTCTTGGCTCACACCTGTTATGGTCAGTCAGGTGAAAAATGTATCATTTCCCAAATGTTTAAATAATGATTTTTATAAATTTGTGATATTAAACTTCATTTATTTTGAATTTTTTTATTATGCTCCTATAATAATTATAATTAACTTTTTTGGTGTCCAGAGGCCATTTCTCTCTGAAAAAAACTTCAAGGAGATTGTGGGGGAGAGGAGAAGCTTGTTACCATGGGTCAAGTTCTTGCCTATCTAGCAAGATAATGTGGGGATAAAATCAAATGGAAGGATAATGGCAGTTAAAATAAATACTATACTATTACTACAACTACTGCTAATAATAATAATGTTATTATTATTAATCTGGACATATAATTGAGGCATATACTTTTAAATAATTTAATATCAATTAAAATAGTATTTATAGAAGCCCATTGCTACCTGAGTACATGCTTTAAATAATAATGATTATTATTGTATACTTATACATTATACATTTTTATATATAATTCTATATTATTTGACTCATGTTTTTTACTGCCATTATCCCTGCACCTCTATTTTATTTGGAATTTGAGGCTTGTTAGCAACTCCCCCAAAAATCTTTCTATAGATTTTTCAGATTGAAATACAATCATTGAACTTATTATTGTTGTTAAATACACTATTTTAGTAACAATATTTTTCAATGCCCTGGATAAATTTTATTGTCCCTATTTCACATAGGAGAACATTGAAACTCGGGTTACTGGAGTGACTAGCACGCAAGAGAAAAAAATCATTTGTCAGCAGGAAGGACCAGAATCAGGATTTCTGACTCCAAATCCCATGCTCTCTTCATGACCACAAGTCCCAGACCTAAAGCCATGACTCAGAGGGAGTCAAGGCAAAGGAAACGATCTCAGTTTCAGTCGTGACTGGAAAGGCATTTGGGTGTGCTTTTTTTGCTATTTGATTTTTAACTTAAGTACTGTTCTGACAGACGGCCCTGATGAAATGAAAGCAGGCTATCATTTTAACTCAGACTCTGCTCCGGGAAGAGGCTCCTGTACCACTTTAGATATGAAGTATACAGACCAAAAATTTCCAAACTGTCAATTTCTGATGTTAACATACAAAGGCAGGTGTCTAGCTGGACCATAGCACAGACTTAAGTAGAGCAATTGTTGGGAAAATACGAAAATGGAAGGTGGGAATCGTGAGTTCTTGATGCCTTAGCCCTGCCAGGGCACATTCTACAGGGGACACAACCAAAGGGAACTATCACCTCCCTGTGAAGTTGAATAATAGTACTACTTGCTGTAACTATATGCTAGCTAAGTCTGCTTTTATAATTTCTTTAAGAAAACAATTTACATACAAAAAAATGTAGGCACAGAAGTATTTCTCCACTCACCACCATATGTCCTTTTCAGGCCTGCCCGGAGGCCCTGTGGAGGTTCATTGGTGAACTTGATGGCCATCTGAAGGAGTGTGATGGGAAACTGCTTATGAACCTCGGTGGTCATCCACAGGCGGAATGCATCGTGTACAGTCTCGGTCTCTATAATTATGTCCATTAGCTCATCTATGAAATCAAGTCCCAGATGGCAATTCTGCAGAAGTGCCCATCCTCCCTAAGTCAACAACAGTAAATGGAAATTAGGCGATTTTGAGTATCACCCAGATATCTACATTACTAAGTTCTTTAGAAAGTAAGAAAGTAAACTTTAATAGAAAAGCACACTAACTGCTTTAAATTCATCTAGGTCAAATCTAAGGGTACAATAATATTTAACTGAGATAAGCTATTTTTATTTTCTTGGTCCATGCCTTTGTCCCTCAGCATGTCAATTGCAGTAATACTACACAAAAGCATAAAATTAACCACAGTGAAAGATAAAAAGAGATAATAGGTGTCCAAGTAAAAATGGTTGATTGAAAATATTTATTTAGCTCAGCTCCCTCCCTAAATCCCATTAAAACTATAATGAGGGTTTTTTAAAAGGCATGAACTCTTAAGAACAAAGACAGTGAGAGTGAAGACAATATCAATAACATTCAAAATAGGATCAAGGAAGTGAAATCCTAAACTGGCATTTGAAATGTAACTTGATTATAACACATAATTCTTCAAACCCTCAAGAACAGATGGCACAAGTTACCCTTGGAAGTGTGTTGGGTGGAAGTAATTGGCTAAAAGATGGAGATTGAATGTCTAGCCCCTAATATGTTCTTGCCTCCCCTAATGAAAGATGGGAGGTTGATTTTCTTTAGAAACGAATCTGCCAGGGTCTGGACTGGAGAACATCAGCACATTTAGGCACTAGGTACACATTGAAACACGTGAAAGAATGATTACCTGCCGAATTTTGAGACCTCCCACCTCCCTTCTCCCACTAGTCCTCAGAATCCTGGCAGCCAGGCAAACATTCTTTAGAATGTGAAGAATCTTCCTTGGGAATCTGACCACTCTAAAGTAAGAGTTTTAGAAAATAAAGCATTTGAATAAATAATTCTATGAGTATAAGATTCCTTGTTGCAATGGAACTCAGGCAAAATGTGGAGGTATGCAATTACAATTTCCTCAATATCTAATCTGTAAAATATTTTTGCTAAAGTCATCTACAAGGTCTAGATCATAATCTTGAGATGTTTTGCTGTAACTTTCTTTAGATTACTGACTAGAGTAGCATGATTCATTTCTATGCCTAAGAAACAAACCAAGCACCGGATCTTAGAAGAGTTACATGTAAAACTTATCATAATTCCCTCCTATTTTCTTCAGAAAGGTATAGCACTGGTGAATAAATTATCTAGTTTTTGCCCTTTAAAAAATTCAGTTAACACTGTCCACAATACAAAACAAAAAGGAAATTAATTGTAAAACATAACAAAAAGGGTTCAGTTACTCTTTTTTATCCAGAGTAAAAGTAAAGCCTGATCTAAGTTTCATGGGTGAGAACTTTGATGCTCCATCTTCCCCATGGAACTTCTCAGCCATGTTGTTTCTTATTTAATACTCTGCATTAAATGTTCTGTTTTCATCTTACTGAGTAGACCATCCATGTTGCTATCCTTGGATAGTTGTTTATTCTGCCATATTGCCTCAGACATTTTACTAAACAGCATGCAGCATGTAAATTTAAACTCCTAATGATTCATAGCTTCTTTTCTGCATTGCTGTTTCATAACCTGTAAGATCATTGGCATAGCACAAAACTAGACATCCAGCCTTACATTTGCCATGGTTTGCTGCAAGAGCTTCCGAGCATGGACCTCCTGGCCCTGGCCCATAGACACATAACGGGTTTCTATTTTTAGTCTCTTCCCCAAGGCGATGATGGAATCCGTGGGATCTGAGCCCATAGACAGGAGACAGATGAGCGGTGTCCTAGGATCAGATTCTTCCCACGTCTTCTCCAAATCCAGGATAACTCCTTCTGCATATTTCTCTCCCATAGAGTCCATGATGTACTTGCGGGCCTGCAAAAAACAGTATATAAATCGACAAAACAGTTCCATCCCCTTCATGCATATGTGTATAATGCAGTGTGGTTTCTAAAATTCACTTTTTGCAGATTATCTCAAAGATGTCCAAGTTAATCCTCCCAGGGAAATAGGACAGAGATTTTTTTTTGATGTTTGTTTGTTTGATTGTTTGTTTCTTTGTTTATATCCCCATTCCATAGACAGGGAAAAGACCAGAACCCAAGTTATACGACTTCTGGTCTATAACCCACTTCAATATACTGCCTGCTTCCTGCTATACAAAAAAAATAGAAATAGTAGAAAACTCTATTGTTTAGAATATTAAAGCAAATAAATATGCATTTAAGTAATCAAGTAAACACATAATGCCTGGAATGTAATGGGTACTTATCAAATAGATAAATAGTAAGTGAACTACTTTATTGAAGGAAATGTACTGAATACTTATTGAATGAATGAATAATTGTGACATCTTTAAAATAATTTTTAAAAACAGAAAAAAATTTAATCCATAATTTTTCTGCTCATCAATGTTACCATCCTGTCCCAATTGGGGCTCATCCTTTCACTATTTACTTTGTTTTGAATGAAATCCATGCTCACAGGCTGGGCTCGGTGGCTCAGTCTGTAATCCCAGCCCCTTAGGAGGCAGAGACGAGTGGATTGCGTGAGCCCGCGGGTTAGAGACCAGACAGAGCAACGTGGCGAGACCTCGTCTCCACAGTAAAAAACAAAAAATTAGCTGGGCATGGTAGCACGTGCTTGTAACTCCGGCTACTTGGAAGGCTGAGGCAGAAGGATCGCCGGATCCCAGCAGGTCGACACTGGGGTGGCTGTGAGTGTGCCTCTGCACTCCAGTCTGGGCAACGGAGTAAGACTCCAACTCAAAAAAAAAAAAAAGAAAGAAAAAGAAAAAGAAATCCATGCTCACAATATCACAGACTTTGTCAACTTTATTATCAATCATAGAAAAAAGTTCTAGTAACAAGATAGTCCTTCTGCAAACAAGATAAAAGAATCATAATGTTTTTAATCAAATAGTATTGTGAGTATGACCTTTAGTCTATATTTTCTCCCTTGTAAGTAACTGAATTCCCTCAAAAAAATTTTCTTCCTATCCTGATGTCTTCTCTGACCTTAAGTGGGTAAAACTCAAGTTTCTCTTCCCAGAGGGATTCCCCAGAATAATCATTCTTACATAACAAACAGAGACTATTTATGAGTGCAACATGACCTGAACCCTCCAAGGCCACACAAGTGAGTCTTCCTACTCTGATTTCTTGGAGTAACACAAAACAACTTCAACTGGAGCTTTCCTTGAATCAGAGAGATTTCAGACAGACCTGGACCAAAATGGAGGTGGAGCTGGTTAAATCATTATCTTTGACTTAAAAGCATCAGGGTTTTATTTTAGAAAGTAATGCAGACTCTTCCCTCATCTTACCTAGCACATACCTTGCCATGTCCTATGTGGTCTTCATCCCTAATATGACCATCATACTCCAAGTCTCTGAGCTTACAAATTGGTAGAATGTCCTCACCCTCATGTTTGTTCTCTTTGCAGGTTAGAGTGGAAAGGTAGTGGCCACAACAAGCAAATCTCCCAGCCTACTATTTCCTCTTATGTCTTGGTGCGACAGAGGGAATATGTGCTGAGTCTAACCTGTTGAATGACCAAAGTGATCCCTACTGCCTGATCTACCCTAGCTTATGGAGTCTCCCCAAACAAGCTTTATCATTCACATAGCCGGATAGAGGTTCTCTATTTTTTGTATTTTTTTAAATTTTATTATAGAGATCTGGGTACAAGTGAGGATTAGCTACACAGGCAGGCTGCATGCAGGTGAAATTTGGGCTTCCAACTGGCCCTCCTTCCCCTGGTAATGAACCTAGTACCCTTTGTGCTGTCACATGTCCCCATTCTCC